>NC_090646.1:114825530-115125530 GCF_040937935.1 Hyperolius riggenbachi | reverse complement strand
GAGCTACTATAACAGGTGAACTAGGTTAATCTCCATAAGAGCTTATGGACCCATCTTAGAGCATTGTGACTGCTGCTATAACAATCCTATTGAGCTTGGTAAGCAGTCTTTTGTCACTCTGCTTTATTGCATTCACATTTGTGGAACAATACCGCACTCATATAAAAGACATTTTTTATTTATTGTTGTGTATTACCCTTAGACTTTCTAAGTAAAAAGAAAGCATGTGTAGACATCTGCTTAATTTATTACATATTAAAAGCTCAAGCTATGAAAACAAATGAGCTATACCTGCAGTATTAGTATCACTTGTCAAAAAAAAAGATAAATACATGAAATGCTGCATCAAAATACAAAATGAATTTAATTTTAAAATGGCATATGGTGAAAAGTGCTCGATAACTAGATATCATCCTAATTTTATGAGCAAAATAATATTTTCATGCACAATTTTGTTCATTTTCAAATTTTTATGATTGTGGAAAAATTAAAACATAATAATTTAGCCGACCATGTAATTGGAAAAAGATAGCTCCGCAAGATGCACTTTACGAGCTTCAGAATCTACATTGATGGGACATCGTAAGTAATTTTACAAGCATTTTTCAAAAAAGTAGTTTAAGTAAAGTTCATAATGAGTTATTTAAATACCATAAGTCTGAAGTGTAGACAAAAGCATTTTATCTAAAGACTAAAAAACTAAATGTATTATTTATTCCAGAGGCTGGGGCCAATGAAGGGAAGCATATCTTTGTAATCTTTCAGTTACATGCACTTTGCATCAAAGATGGACAAAATGGAAACAGGAAAAAAAGGTGCCGGCTGAGGGTGGACGAAAAAGGCGCCACCATAGACTCTAATGCATTTATCGTTAATACGGCAGCCAAAGCAGAAAAAAAGGGCGCCTGATAAATATCGTTAACAACATTAAAACATTAAAGTTTTTGAAATATGTTATTGTTTTTACAAGCTTGCAACGTTATAGTTTTGTCATATTATTTCGAGATGTCTCCCAGGCACCACTGCTGAATATATGCAAATTAACCATTGTACCCTTAGAAGCTAAACACACCTCCAGAACCGCTGGAATGCAATGATGTGTCAGCTTGTTAATATGTACAGAGCCATAATAATCCAACATGCATACAGACTGTTTCGGATTGTTTGATCCTCATCAGTGCATGACATGGATTAATTTGGCTCTATGGAATAGGGCTTGTAAATCCGAGAGGCACAGACTAACCAGCAAGCTCATGGTGACCCAGAACTCATTGGGGTGTGTAAGGGACTACAATGGTCCTAAAAGCCCCCTTACTAAGATGTTAAGAAAAACAAAAGTTTGCTTTCCTTACACACCCCAATGAGTTCTGGGTCACCATGAGCTTGCTGGTTAGTCTGTGCCTCTCGGATTTACAAGCCCTATTCCATAGAGCCAAATTAATCCATGCCATGCACTGATGAGGATCAAACAATCCGAAACAGTCTGTATGCATGTTGGATTATTATGGCTCTGTACATATTAACAAGCTGACACATCATTGCATTCCAGCGGTTCTGGAGGTGTGTTTAGCTTCTAAGGGTACAATGGTTAATTTGCATATATTCAGCAGTGGTGCCTGGGAGACATCTCGAGCTCACTCCAACCTGAATTATCGCAAATTCTTTCTGTTTTAGGAAAGCAAACTTTTGTTTTTCTTAACATCTTAGTAAGGGGGCTTTTAGGACCATTGTAGTCCCTTACACACCCCAATGAGTTCTGGGTCACCATGAGCTTGCTGGTTAGTCTGTGCCTCTCATATTATTTCATTTGTATGTACAGATTGTACGTTATCAAAGATATTATCGTTTCTATGTGTAAAAATGTGTTACTGAAGGGGGAGTGGTAAAGGGTTAGGCACCACCGGGGCGTGGTTAGGGTTAGGCACCACCGGGGCGTGGTTAGGGTTAGGCACCACCTGGGGTGGTTAGGCAACACGGGGGGGGGGGGGGTTAAGGTTAGGCACCACCAGGGGGGTGGTTAGATTTAGGCACCACCAGGGTAGGGTTCTGTGTGAGAGTAGGTTGGGTCAAGCTGTATTATTGAATTATGTAACGATTTTTGAACGTCAATATATTTTCGTTATCAACTCCCGTCTGTTTTAAAATGGTGTTAATCGGAAACCAATTTTATTAACAATGTTTATCGTTATTAAGATTTCGTTATCCACTGGCGCCAATTCACAATCCAGCTGGGCCCTTTTTTCATGCACCCGACAAAGCAATATAAGATTCAGTAACTGGTCTGTCTAGTTGGAGCAAGAATAATATTGTCTTTAGCTGATGTAAGCTAGTAAGAGTCTTCTTCTGACAGGTGAGTTGAGTGCAGGATTCTACCCAATATGCATTATTTGTGTTGGAAGTGTAGCAGTATCACTTAAACCTGGTACACACTTTCAATCATGATTTGCCAATTACTGACTAATTTTACAACCTCCATGTAGTATGCGGGTCAACACATATGGAATACTATGAGCAGATTGTGTAAGTAAGCTCTCATACAAGAAGTAGGTGGTAAAATCGGTCAGTGATTGGCCAATCATAATTGAAAGAGTGTACCAGACGTTAGGCCCTGATACCTAGGACAATGAAAAGGTACAACACTGTATTATTTTACCAATCCCCTGACACATATACTGGTTTTGTAAATATGCATTGAATGGTATTGTAAGCTCTTTTGTCATCACAGAAAGAAGCTTTGTTTACATTGTGGCATTGATAGTGGATGTGTGTAATTTATATTCATGGAGTTTTTTTTTTTTCTTAATAGAGTTTCAGATATAGTAGCTCTATGCATTCTAGCATGATCAGACTAATGATGGCCATACATGGTACAATTTTTTCATCCAATCTTACCACTTCTTTGTAATATAAGGGAACTGCCTAAATTATCCTTTCAATATATTTACTTAATTTACCCTTATACTACATAGAAATGGTAAGATTGGATGAAAAAATTGTACCATGTATGGCCACCTTTAGCTACCCATTTTTTGCTGTTTGTATGAGTGAGTGTTGACTTTATTGATAAACAGCAGTGTGTACCTAAGGGGGTGTCCTGTATGAATGCCCTTCCACTGCTTATCAGTCTTGCTCCCTCCTTCAACCCATTCAAGCAAGCCCTCAAAACCCAACTCTTTTTAAGATGGCCTACCCACCCCTTACCCAGTAGTAACTCTCTACTGATTATTTATTTCACGGCCCTACCTAGTTCCACACCCCCCCCTCCACCCCTTAAATTGTAAGCTTCTGGCAAGGTCCTCCCTTACCTAGTGTAATTTACAGGATAGTGTGCTCCTTTCCTATGACAGCCAATACTTGTATTACTGGGCCTACCTGACAAGCTCATAATCACATGATCATGTATCTTGTACAGTTTGCCTTGTATAACTTTGTTCTGTTGTTCTGTAATGCCTTTGTATGTCTGTAATACTTGTATCATTGTATATATTTATTGTCCAGGGCTGCATAATATGTTGGCGCTTATATATACTGTAAAGACAATGAATAATAATAACATGACTACGTAAGTGTGGAATTTCAGTGATCGGAAAGACAAAAAGGTAGAGAAACAAACCAGGAGCACCAATAGTGTAGCATTTTCACAAAAGGGAAAATAAATCCACACTAATCCTACTTACAAATACGGGTTGCTTTTAGCGAACCACTGTTTAGAGCATGTGGAGAAAACCCTCCATCTCCACTTGGATGGCAATTCCTCTTCTGTATTTGGGTCGCACTTAAATAGAAAAGGTCCAAAATGGACGGAAATGCCAAATTTCAATTCTGCAAAAAATCCGCTTGCCGCCATTGCTGATTACCGCTACCGATTTAGCTTCCCGCTACTCATTTCTGCATTCCAATACGGATTTCCATGGAAAATGCGCAAATTTCCGCCAAATTTAACATCGATTTTCTCAAAAAACTACAAGGTCTTTTTGATTTTTTTTTCCTTTTGTTCCCACACTTCTGATTATCATACTATGTAAAAGTGGTGTTTCTAGCACCTACGGGGGCTTTGCTATTAACCGCTAAAGTCGGTGGATTTTGACTGTAATGTAAAATGCCGAAAATCCGCATTACTGATATGCAGTAATTTTATGACAATCAAAAGACTCAGAATGAATAAACCAATCAGAGAATGGGGATACAGTATAGGCGGAAATTTCCACATCCTGTGATTGGCTTATTCATTCTTCTGCTGGGGATACACGGTACGTTTTGCACCGTGTATCAAGCCACTTGACAGATTCCGGCGTGTCCCCGCTCGTCCCCGCGGGCGCCCGGATCGATTCCCACTCGTCCCCGCGGGCGGCTTCTTATCTTGTGCTCATTTCTTCTATTGTCATACCCGCCGGTATCGAGCGTGGAATCGATCCGGTGGGGTATCGGACACATCGGAAATTATCAATCGAGCCATCAGTGGCTCGATTGATAAAAAAAACGTACCATGTATCCCCAGCATTAGTCTTCTGATTGGCTTAAAATTACTGCATATCAGGTAATGCAGATTTTCTGCATTTTGCATTACAGTCAAAATTTACAGGGTATATTAAACAGAAGAGTGGGAACAAGAGGAAAAAAAAATCAAAAAAACCTTGTATTTTTTGAGAAAATCGATGTTAAAGTCGGCAAAAATTTCAGCGAAAATTTCAGTGATTTCAGCGGAAATCCGACTACCGCTCTTGTAGTACCAATTTCTGCTTTCCGATGCGGAAATACAATTTCCAATCGGAAATGCGGAAATTGCATTTTCGCGGAATCCGAACGAGCATCCCTACTTCTTGCCCATGCTACAAAGATTAAAGACACTGAGCCATATGCTATTCACTTTTTCTCATGAGATAATAAAAATGAGGTAAAAAAGTACTGCCAAAATTATTTTGAGTATTTGTTTGCTGATGGTGTAAAAGGCATTTTATTTACAAGTTGTGAAAATATCACTGGAAGAAAAGGTGAATTGCATATGGCTCACTGTGTTATGACTGTTTCTTATTAACTCCAAATTTGGTAGTTACACACTCACACTGGGGACATCTCCTCCCACCCTGTAAAGCTGCGTGCATCTAGCTCTATTGACATGTTGTATGTCAAGTATGTATGTATGTATGTATTTTATTTTTATACACACACCACCAGCCTTTCCCGTATATACTCGCATACCAGCCAAATTTTTGACCCCCAAAAAGGGGGTCAAAAGTTGGGGGGTCGGCTTGTATGCGAGTCTGGTGCTGGTGATGGTGGTCCGAGCCCCCCGCACTGTCACCCACCCAACCCCCCCCCCCTCGCGGCCGCCGCTACCGCTGCAATTACCTGCCCGGCGCCGCTTCTTCTATTCCCCTCCTGTCCGGCTCCGTAAATCACTGCATCGCTCTTCACGGCGGCTGCAGTAGAGAGAGAGAGCGGTTCCCATAGCAACCGCCGCTACAGGAAGCCGCGCTCTTCGCTGCTTCCTGTCTGATCACAGCAGCCACCGTGAAGAGTGCTGCTGTCCTACGGAGCCAGAGAGGAGGGGAATAGAAGAAGCGGCGCCTGCTAAGGTAAAAGCAGCGGCGGCCATGGGGGAGAGGGGGGGCACTGGGGCACTACCTAGCGATACTGGGGCACTATACTAGCGATACTGGGGCACTATACTAGCGATACTGGGGCACTATACTAGCTATACTGGGGCACTATACTAGCTATAATGGGCACTATACTAGCTACACTGGGCACTATACTAGCTATAATGGGCACTATACTAGCTATACTGGGGCACTATACTAGCTGCACTGGGCACTATACTAGCTATAATGGGCACTATACTAGCTATAATGGGAACTATACTAGCTATACTGGGGCACTATACTAGCTACACTGGGCACTATACTAGCTATAATGGACACTATACTAGCTATACTGGGGCACTATACTAGCTATACTGGGCACTATACTAGCTATACTGGGGCACTATACTAGCTGCACTGGGCACTATACTAGCTATAATGGGCACTATACTAGCTATAATGGGCACTATACTAGCTATACTGGGGCACTATACTAGCTACACTGGGCACTATACTAGCTATACTGGGGCACTATACTAGCTATACTGGGCACTATACTAGCTATACTGGGGCACTATACTAGCTGTACTGGGGCACTATACTAGCTGTACTGGGGCACTATACTAGCTGTACTGGGCACTATACTAGCTATACTGGGCACTATACTAGCTATACTGGGCACTATACTAGCTATACTGGGCACTATACTAGCGATACTGGGACACACTAGGGGAATAAGGCGGCCAGCATTTCCTACCCCCGGCTTATAAGGGGGTCAATCATTTTTTACTGGTTTGTTAAGTAAAAGTGGGGGGGTCGGCTTATATGCGGGTCGGCTTATATGCGAGTATATACGGTATGTGTTCTGTGGTTTTTCAACCAGGCAGTATTATTATCTTTTATTTTAATGGGTTTGATGTTTTAGTCATTTTTTTATCCAGTTTAGGCTAAAAAATGACTATTTTGCGAATATTTTATGAGTGCTGTGATAACCTTTCTCTGCATCTGTATATTCTTATTCCCCAAAGAAAGCAATTTTACAGATTTGACTTCTTTGCTTAGAACATGTTATTTTTCACATGTTTACTCATTACGTCATGGTTAACTGATTTGCTGTTACTAGCAAGATTACAGAAAAACAACTTAAATTGCCCCATCAATCCCTCAGCATAACAAATGCAGCACAAATGATCAACTCACAGTGAGAATCTCCTACAGATTTTTTTTACAATGTGCATAGCCATCCCCTAACTCTTCTATCTACACGTTTGATACTGAAGAGCATGAAGGAAGGTATGAGAAAAGGATGTGATGTCATGTCAATAAGAACTAAAGCCTATTGATAGCCTATTGCTATAAGAAGGACATTAAAGCTGATAAACACAGTGTAGCACAAGCATCCAGCCATTTGCTGACAGAAGACCGCTCATAGCCAGGTTGGATTCCTGTTCTTGAAAAAAAAAGTAGAAGTATTTACCAACAGCCACAGTCAAATGAGCTGCTATGATACTGTGTGTCTAACATGTGAAAGGGTGGATGAGGCCATAATAGTACAGAGAATCAAAGGATTACAAAATGGAGAAAAGAAAGATAATTAGGTGCAACTGCGACATTTCAAATGTACAGCTAGTATATTTTAGCTAGAAAATGTGAAAAGGTGAGCCTAGGCTTTAATCCTTTGCTTTTCCCCTTTGATACTTGGCATCATACGATTCATCAGTGTTTGTCAACTGGCCCTCTGTAGCTGAAGACAGGGCTGGTTTTCTGAACTCTTCGCAGAATAGAAAGAGAAATAATTAAAGAACTTCTTCTTTTAAAGTGAATCTGTCACATAGGAGTCAGAATCACAGTGTTACAGCACAGAGTCAAACAGTTCAGAGATAGTTTTACATTTATGCTGCTTCTGGCAAGCAATAAGCTGCGGAAAATCAGCCGTTTTATTTTGCTTTATTTATATCCTTGACACTTAGGCAGAAATATGCATGGTTGCATCCTAGGATCAGAGTGTTCTATATTGCTGTGCTCCTGGACATTGTGAGATAATTATTCAACAAGGCAATGCCCTCAGTGAATTTCCTGTTACTGTGTAGCATCAAAATGCAATTCCAGCCCAATTTCTATTATTATTATTTTTGACTTTATTTAAGCTAGGAAAGGAAAAAAATCTTTTTGGGGATTTTATTCCTGTACTAGTCATTTAGCCTGTTCCATAACAAGCACTAGAGTACAGTGCCTCTCAGTCCACACCCGTGATCCACCACACATGTGCAAACATCACCTACCCCCGTATGCATGCTCACCCGCTGTGACTGTGTGCACAAAGCCCTGCGTGGCCACTGTCACGGCCCAGCACATGCAAACTACACCTGAGCTGACACAGCTCTGTCAAGCTCCTCACACAACACAACAAGCTGCTTTTCCCCTTTACCTCGCTCTCCTCTTGCTTTTTTTACTCTGTTTGCATGCTGTAAGTGTAAACACAGTACAAACATGCTACAACTGTAATCTTTGTGCCTGATGCAAATGTTTCACCTTGGCTTGCTTTATGAGAGAACCGGCCCTGTGTAGAATGTGTGTTCATTTAAAATACTCATCACCACAACCAAAATCACCTAGCCTGTAGTGATGAGTACAGGTTTCACATGATAGTAATTTTGCATTGTAATTCACTATTATGATGCAAAATTGTAATGCAAAATTGCAGGTAAAATAATAATGAATTTCATTTGTAAACATAATCAGGAACCATATATTACCAATAAGACCTTGTACTTTTTGAGAAAATTGATTTAAAAAATGCAAAGCAAAATGTTTTTTAAACTGACATTTTTTTCTGAGTTTAAAAATCATCTTATCTTATCTTTATCTTTAAAATCGATTTTCTCAAAAACAAGATCCTTTTGAAAAAAAATTTTGTTCCTTGTTCCCACTGTTTTTCTTAACATGTATAGCAATATTGGTGATGATATTGTTGCATGTGTAGGGACTTTGCTATTAACCACTAGGATCGGTATAAAATTATGCAAAAATGACTTGAAATTACGAATGGGTTACACAAAATCAGTTGAATGTCCAAATTGTAATTATGTATGGCTGCAACTGCAAAAATGTACGTGAAATTTTCCATAATAGTAATTAGCAGGTTGCAATCATCACTAATGGGCAGCGATCCCTGGTAAAAGCTTTAAAACTTGCCCTGGGGTTTACTGCGTACTGACCACCAGGAAACCCCGGCAGGAAATTCACTGCTGTTTCTGGGGATATATGAACATTTTCACCACCACTGGGTAGATGCATTGTCTGTCATTTAACCACATTTAAAAACCTTTTTCCTATCACAACTTAGTAAACCCATAAGCTACAAGGTCTTTTTGAAACAAAAAAGACTCCCCTTGTTTCCACTGTTCTCCATAATATACCTAGCAAATTTGGTGATTCTAGCATGTGTGGGGGTTTTGCTATAAACCGCTAAAGGGCTCTATTCATAAAACATTTGCGGGGGAAAAAATCTTGGAGGGAAAATACCGCATCGGTATTTTAGACTTTTGTGTGTTAATTCATAAAAAAGTTTACACTTGCGATAATAGGTTGGGGAATTCCCGCACTAAACTAGCGGTACAGGCTGAGTTGATACATTTTCTCTGTGCAGAGACAGAGTTACTATAAAGGAGGCATCCCCGGCATCCCTTTACATGTGCATCTTTTTAAAATTGCCTCTCCTTGCCCTGAATCTGCGCTGAATCTGTCTAATAGTCTTTCTAAACAATCTATTTCATTGCCACAGCTTAGAAGAACTTCAAGAAATGTTACACATGCATGCTTTCTGATGTGAAATATATCTGAAAACAGGTACCCAAGGGGTTAAAAAACACAGCCTTGGTATTCCAGGATGCATTTTTTGTTCTGCTCTCACTGCAGCTGCCTGGGAGTTCTGTCCAAATTAGCTTGCCTGTTATTGCTGGCTTATCTCCATTTCTAAACAGTCAGTGTTCTAAGTTCTCATTTTGCCTGCTCTAATCTTTATGAATTAACCTTCAGTGACATGTGTTGCGATAATCTCCGCACAAGCCAAGGTGGTAATTTCCTGCACTGCTCAGGAATTGTAGCTTCTCATGCGGAAACAGCTTTTATGAATGGACACTTTGCTAAATGGTCGGGAAAGTCAGCTGTTTTGAGCATTACCGCATGCAGGAATGCTTTATGAATAGAGGCCAAAGTTGGTACCAATGGAATTTCTCAAAACTGTTTTGGCCAAAATTCGCAGTACCACCTGAAGTTCAAGGAAGTTCTTGTTAGACTGCTAGAGGCATTCTCGCTCTTCCCTAGTGTGTTTGCTAAACATCCATTAAAGGACACCAGAGTTGAAAATAAACTAATGAAATAAACAATTGTATCTATCTTCCTTCTCCTTAAAATTACATTTTAAGATATTCCACAGATTTATTTTATGTTTTAATCTACTTTTTAAGTTTGAACTATTTTATTGTTTTTGCTCAATGACACATGCATTGAAGTATGCCAGAGTTAAAATCTATGAACTATTGACCCTTTTTATCTCTTACCTGCTCTCAGAACCCATTTTCTGCCAGGAAAGTGTTTTATAGTTGTAATTTCTTATCAGTGAGGGTCACACTGTAGTCACTTCCTGTCTGAGTCAGTACTGAGGTAGCCGCTTACATACCTGATATTTAACTCTTTCAGGCAGAGAAAGAAAAAAAAGGAACACAGCATAGTTATTTGTGGGTTATGCACTGTGCATACCCATGTCTATTTCATCATGTCACATGTCACCTCGGGTATCCTTTTAAATGTAAAAAATCATTTCTTCCAGCAGAGACTTGATGTGTGCTCCAAAAAACGAGGGGACTTGTTCCCCAAAATGCCATATTAACTTGTCAGCAGTTAAAAAGACTCTGAAGCCTCACAAAATCTCCCTTTTTACTTACAAATCCTCTTGTGCAATATTGTACTAGCTGAAACGCCGCTATCCCGCGGCTAAACGAGTCCACTTTGTCCCCCAAATCCCCAGGGCAAAATCCGGGGATCTCTTCCTATAAGAGGCAGGACTTTCGGCTGTCACCCTGCCTCTAGGCGCTTTAATCTGCTCAGATCGCCGCCTCTCCCCGCCCCTCTCAGTCTTCCTTCACTGAGAGGGGCGGAGAGGAGGCGGAAATCCGCGCGCAGATTGACGTGCTTGAGGCAGGGTTACAGCCGAAAGCCCTGCCTCCCGGGCAGCAAAATCCACGACCAAGAAAGTCCTAGATTTTTGCCCTGGGGATTTGGGGGACAAAGAGGACTTGTTTAGCCGCGGGATAGCGGCGTTTCAGCTAGTACCATATTGCACAAAAGGATTTGTAAGTAAAAAGGGAGATTTTGTGAGGCTTCAGAGTCTCTTTAAGCGACAGTGTCTAATGCTGGATACTCACCTGACGATGGACCGGAGGACCTCACAGCAACGCCTCCCAACAAACGAGGTTCCCTGATCCATCTTCCTGGTTGTGGGAACACACGATGTCCACCATGGCAAATGACAAGCGCAAATAAAAGTTCAAATGATTGCGGCATTTTGCTTGGGAGTCATCTGGGATCTTAAAGATCTGATCCGGTGTTACAGTTTTTATCACCTGCACTTTGCAAAGCATTGTTTGCTTATTGCACACCTGTACCCACATCGCAAGATAGTGGAAAGGATCATTTGTCGCTAAAAAAAAAATCACTGGTCTTCGGAAGAATCTCGGACAAAATCATGAGGTGGGTACGGGCCTAAAGCGCGCGGGCCTATGTCTATATTACTACTATTAGGTCTTATGTTCCCACTGATGGGCATCTCCAGGTGTCCAGCCTTTTTATTTTACAACAAAGGCATTCCCTTATGGCAGCAGCAGTCACTGCTTCTCTGCACACCACCACCAGAGAGTTTGCCAGGCAGGATGCAGCAACATCCTATCACATGGAGCCGATACAGGGAAAATTAAAATGAATAATAGCTGCATCTGTACCTTTGACTTACCAATCGAGGTCCTTAGTTGTACAGATGCAGGTACAGAGTATGGAGCTGGTTTTGAAGCTTATTTATTAATGGTTGTAAGTTGTGTGAAGCCATGGTTTCAGCTGACATCGTATTTCATACTGTTTCTCTCTTCAGTTTAAATCAGCCTCTATTTTTTTTTTACATCACCATGTTCAGAAGAGGTTAACTGAAGCTGTCTTTTCCTAGCCTGGAACCAGGTCCCTCACGGCCTATTTTGTGGAACAGTGAAGCAGTAAAATAGGGTATCATGATAGATTTTTCCTTGAAGTAAATTGGGATGCAGCAATCCAATCACAGTCTTATCAAGAGCCTAAACTTAAACCCCCCCACAGAGAGCTAGACTGGAAAAACACCATCTGATATCAGCGTCGTGCTGCTGCCATGGCTATTGTTTAAATAAACATTCAGGCTTGCTGCATTTATGCAGAGTACATATTGGTAGCGAAAGCAGGATTCTGATAGACTGGGATTGTCAAAACAGACTGTTATGAATTGATGAGTTCTTTGTAAGTCTCTTTATGTAATAGTGGGAACATGTAAACTCTAATTTGCAAGCTGTCCGTGCATATGGCATTGTTATTTCTCGTGAATTTTCTCTTTTGAGGAGTACAGTATGTTCCTGAAGAGGTGTATGCTACTCCAAGACCACTAAAAGATATATAAATGTGTGTATATATGTATATATATATATATATGTATATGTATATATATATATATATATATATATATATATATATATATATATATATACACACACACACACACACACAGGATCTTCTCAAAAAATTAGCATATTGTGATAAAGTTCATTATTTTCTGTAATGTACTGATAAACGTTAGACTTTCATATATTTTAGATTCAAATACACACAACTGAAGTAGTTCAAGCCTTTTATTGTTTTAATACTGAGGATTTTGGCATACAGCTCATGAAAACCCAAATTTCCTATCTCAAAAAATTAGCATATTTCATCCGACCAATAAAAGAAAAGTGTTTGTAAAACAAAAAAAGTCAACCTTCAAATAATTATGTTCAGTTATGCACTCAATACTCCATCTGTAACGATTGTGGAACTTTCTCCGTGATCAGCGCACAACGCGTGCGCTGACACGGCGGAAATCCTCCACAAGCGTATATTTGCAGGCACCCAGCAAAAGGTGCTACGCACCTGTAGGAGGGAAATTCCTGTCGGCAGATGGCGCTGGGGAGTGCAGAGGAACCAATCCTCTGTACCTCCACAAGTGCCAGACAGGAATTGTACGAAGCGCAGAACGCAATCGCAAGAGAGGCGATTGCGAATGAGATTGAGCAAAGGGACAGGTTGTATGTGTGTGCGCCAATCCAGTCGCCACCCCGCGACCGCGCACACACACAACAGCAGATACGAAATAGGAACGCGATCGCGAGAGGTGCGATCGCCAGACGTGACACAAGGCAGATCAGAATAGAATACGAGGGTAGCAAAGGCACAGCAAATAATACAATAAGGAGATACGGAAAACAACAAACGCTAGCTAACCGCGAACACCGCACTCATTCGCAACAGTGCACGCGGTTATGCGCGATCTCCATGTGATAAGCACAACAGAGACAAGCACGCCTAACTAACCATCAACAGACAAACATGAAACAGAGGACGCGAGCGCTTGCTTAACGGTTACCTCACCGAGCCTCCAGCAAGCGTAGCGGACAAGACAGACACACGAAAACAGGGACAAACGAGAGATAGGATCCACAGCACTAGCGAAAAGTGGCTAGCGTGATCCAGGTACAGAGTAGCAGAACAGAAGGATCCCCAGCGCTAGCGAAAAGTGGCTAGCGCGATCCCAGAAGATAGAACAGAAGGTTCCCCAGCGCTAGCGAAAAGTGGCTAGCGCGATCCCAGGAGACAGAACAGAAGAGATAGCTATTAGCAACCGCTGCACCAGCTATACTCCAAGAACAGAGATCAGAACCATTTCCTGTCCACCACCGCTGGGACAGGACAATGGCAACAGGCAAGACAAGACAGAACAGGCAATACAGATAATACAACCTGACTGGGCTAGAAGGGGAGCCTAAAGCAACCCCCAGGAATTGACTATACTAGATAGCAATGGCTGACACTCCAGCAGTGTCCATCAGGAACAGACCATGGAAAGGAAATGACCAGCAAAGCCTTCTGGGAAACATAAAGCTCTTATAGTGCCAGTCATCAAAGAAGGCAGGTAGGGGATTTGCATAACGAATGTATGCAAATTCCCCAGCAAGAGAACAGACCAGAAACTTGCAATAGAAAGACAGGTCTCTGTTCCAGAGACCTGCAGCCCACAGACTAGAGGAAT
This sequence comes from Hyperolius riggenbachi, assembly GCF_040937935.1. Lineage (NCBI taxonomy): Eukaryota > Metazoa > Chordata > Amphibia > Anura > Hyperoliidae > Hyperolius > Hyperolius riggenbachi. Next base: position 115,111,592 of record NC_090646.1, on the reverse strand, counting down.
GGACAAACAGCTGTCTGCCTGTGCAGCCAGCTGAGCGGATCATCACAGTACCCCCCCCCCCCCTCTAGGGATGGATTCCAGACATCCCTCAAAACTGGTATCATCACAAAACTCTAACTGAAGACTCATGAAGGTCGGGGCAGCCCGACAAGGCCCAATTCCAGAGTCAGTCCATCCGAAACCGACCTCATCGGAAGCAGAAGCCACAGAAACATGCCCATCAGCACTACAAGTCTCAGCGTAACACCCATCAGGACTGTGGACACCAGAGAAGAAGCCATCGACACCCTCCAGACAATACCCACCACCTTCCAAGGAGCGTCCAAGAATACCAAACCTGCCGCAATACCTGTTCGAAGTGTCCCTTACAACACCAAAGCCATTGCTGATCGTATTCAGGGCACCAAGCAAAACCTTTCCCGGAATCTTCCAGAACGCCTTGAAGCTCCGCAGAGATCCCAAGAAGCCAGAACGCTCACCAGGCTCACATGGAGAACCACCAAGAACCCCTATGGAACCTATGATCATTCCAGACTCAAAATTAGCAGGACACCCATCAAGATCAGGACTTTCAGGGACCACTTCTGGGCATGCAAGCAGGCAGGCTATATCGGAACATGTCTCCACTGAGGAAGCTTCTGAGTACGCTGGTAACCGAGGCACACTTGGGCTTTCTAGGTCACAGAGCACATCGGGGTACACTAGTACAGGAGAAACCTCAGGACATGTCGGGGAACTGCCAACCTCAGAGTCCGTCACGACAAGACCAAAACCAGTACCGGGCAGAAAATCATCACGAGTAAAGGTCACAGGTACTGGTCTTTCAAAAGAAGACTCAAACTCAAATTCAGAATTTTCTGTAACTGCCATATCATCATTGATTACACCTGACTGAAGCTCCACCAGAGCTGAAAAGGTAGCCAGCAAGGCAGCAATGCCTACGGAAGAGGGCAACACCTCAGAAGGACTTGGGGGGCAGGAGGCATCTCCTACAAGTTCTGCACCATTTTGGAGGAACTCGGAGACCTCCAGAACATCATTTTTCAAGTTTTCTAAGAAGGATTCTGTACTATCCATGTTACAGGGCAAAACTGAAACTTTATTTTTTGAACAGGGCAGATGTCCCAGGGAAGATTCCACCACAAACTGAGACTGGATCTCATCATCATGAGGGGAATGTACAGGTATATTTATTGGAACACACACTGACTCCCTAACTTCAATCTCACTGCACCCGGAATTCTGCATAGCAGTCAAACTAGCTTGCAACTCCAAAACTGCAGAAAAACTGGTAAAAATAGCAGCAATACCTAGACGAGCCTCTAGGGGCAGGGCAGGAGATATTGTACAAGGCAATATTGACTCATCCAGAGTACAGGGTGGAGAGTCAGAACTTCCCTCAGAGCAAGAAAGGGGCTCACAAACGTCAGTGTGAAAGGAAAACATGTTTTTATTCATGGTACAGGGCAGGTTCAGAGAAAGAGTCTCTGAATAAGGCAAAGAGGGTTCAGCATCAGATTCGCAAAAAAGAAGCGCTGTCTCACTCTTAGATTCGGCTAACAATGTCGAATCCGAGGAATCAGAACGCAAAACCTGCGAATCAAAATTCACTTTAGGTTGTGAAACTGACGCTTCTATAGCGCAAACCTACGCGATCTGCGGAGCAGACTGCAAGGCATCTAGGACCGAAACACTGGAGCAACTGTCCCCAGGCAACGGGCCCTTACAGGTGTGAACAGGGTGAGACAGAGACTCATCTGCAGAAGAAATAGTGACATCAACAGAACAAACTTTATTAGGCATATTAATTTTACTTTTGACGCTGCATAGTCGAGAACTTTTCCCCATAGCAGGGTCACAGACGGAAGATCTCAAAGATCTGTTACTAAATGACAAAGGATTTCCACACATCCTTGAGGAAACCGGCAGACTCATGCCGATCACAATCTGCAGGAACATCCGAGAAACAGGCATCAGATCGCACAGATTCAAACTGCACACTGTCAGGAGAGAATCCTTGAGGATTCGCACAGGAATCAACCACAGCGGCACACTCATTCATTTCAGATTGCACAAAGTCAAGACTCTCATGCTTTACCCCAGAAAGGCAGGAACAATCATCCGACAACGATGTCTCTTTATTGGAATCAATTGGTTGGTGTGTGTGCAACTCATCCAAAATCATTTGCCATACATAGATCACCAGATCCACATCATCCTTGTCACATTCATCGGAATCAATCAGAAGGTACATAGAATCAAGACAAGCATTCAAGACATCTTTGCTTTTTGCGATGTAAAAATCGCAAAAGGCTTTCCAATCAAAATCGAATTCCTCCAGCAAGGCCCCAACATCCCAGGAAGCAAATGGGGGTTCAAACAGGCCAGTATCCAGATAATCTCCATAGGGGTGGAGTTCAGGAACAAGAACAGATTTTTTAACTGCTTTAATGTAGTGTGCGATCCTACCTATAGCAGGATCCACATAAGCTTTGGATTGGGGTAAAAAACCTGGAAACTGATCAGCAGATGCATTATAAACATCATTATCATACTGCATGGTTTTGCCCATTTCAGACTTGACAGAAATAACCTCTCTATCTGTGGTTGCCATGGGCAACGGATCTTTCCGCTGGGAAGCCTTCCTAGATCTTTTACGTTTAGACTTAGAGGCTTTGGATGGCTGCTTTATGGATGAAAGAGTAGATGGAACAGCTGATTGAGCTGCTGACAACAACTCATTAAGGGGGTATGGTAATTTAGGTAATCTCAGCCAATTGTGAATTAAAAAGGCCAAGAATTCCAGGGGTCTGTGACTCAGGGTGGTATGATCTAACACATCATAACCCCACATTGACATTTCGCCCCCCAACAGAATGTAAACCATTTGGGGGGCCCAGGTAGACACTGGGGTGCATTGGAATTCAGGGTTCGCTAACAGTTTCGTACACTCAGACAAAAATTTGTCTGCTGATTCAGGTTCAAGTTTTTTAAATCTCTTAAAGGTACAAGAGCCATATTCGACAAAATCGTACAAATCGGAAATTCCGTCTACACTGGGGTTTTGGGTTGGGCTGGTCATTCTGTAACGATTGTGGAACTTTCTCCGTGATCAGCGCACAACGCGTGCGCTGACACGGCGGAAATCCTCCACAAGCGTATATTTGCAGGCACCCAGCAAAAGGTGCTACGCACCTGTAGGAGGGAAATTCCTGTCGGCAGATGGCGCTGGGGAGTGCAGAGGAACCAATCCTCTGTACCTCCACAAGTGCCAGACAGGAATTGTACGAAGCGCAGAACGCAATCGCAAGAGAGGCGATTGCGAATGAGATTGAGCAAAGGGACAGGTTGTATGTGTGTGCGCCAATCCAGTCGCCACCCCGCGACCGCACACACACACAACAGCAGATACGAAATAGGAACGCGATCGCGAGAGGTGTGATCGCCAGACGTGACACAAGGCAGATCAGAATAGAATACGAGGGTAGCAAAGGCACAGCAAATAATACAATAAGGAGATACGGAAAACAACAAACGCTAACTAACCGCGAACACCGCACTCATTCGCAACAGTGCACGCGGTTATCTCCACGTGATAAGCACAACAGAGACAAGCACGCCTAACTAACCATCAACAGACAAACATGAAACAGAGGACGCGAGCACTTGCTTAACGGTTACCTCACCGAGCCTCCAGCAAGCGTAGCGGACAAGACAGACACACGAAAACAGGGACAAACGAGAGATAGGATCCACAGCACTAGCGAAAAGTGGCTAGCGTGATCCAGGTACAGAGTAGCAGAACAGAAGGATCCCCAGCGCTAGCGAAAAGTGGCTAGCGCGATCCCAGAAGACAGAACAGAAGGATCCCCAGCGCTAGCGAAAAGTGGCTAGCGCGATCCCAGGAGACAGAACAGAAGAGATAGCTGGAAGCAACCGCTGCACCAGCTATACTCCAAGAACAGAGATTAGAACCATTTCCTGTCCACCACCGCTGGGACAGGACAATGGCAACAGGCAAGACAAGACAGAACAGGCAATACAGATAATACAACCTGACTGGGCTAGAAGGGGAGCCTAAAGCAACCCCCAGAAATTGACTATACTAGATAGCAATGGCTGACACTCCAGCAGTGTCCATCAGGAACAGACCATGGAAAGGAAATGACCAGCAAAGCCTTCTGGGAAACATAAAGCTCTTATAGTGCCAGTCATCAAAGAAGGCAGGTAGGGGATTTGCATAACGAATGTATGCAAATTCCCCAGCAAGAGAACAGACCAGAAACTTGCAATGGAAAGACAGGTCTCTGTTCCAGAGACCTGCAGTCCACAGACTAGAGGAATGGACAAACAGCTGTCTGCCTGTGCAGCCAGCTGAGCGGATCATCACACCATCTGCTGAAAAGCTTTCTGGAGATGAAGATTTCATTTTTCAGCACGACCTGGCACCTGCTCACAGTGCCAAAACCACTGGTAAATGGTTTACTGACCATGGTATTACTGTGCTCAATTGGCCTGCCAACATTCCTGACCTGAACCCCATAGAGAATCTGTGGGATATTGTGAATAGAAAGTTGAGAGATGCAAGACCCAACACTCTGGATGAGCTTAAGGCCGATATCGAAGCATCCTGGGCCTCCATAACACCTGAGCAGTGCCACGGGCTGATTGCCTCCATGCCAAGCCGCATTCAAGCAGTCATTTCTGCAAAAGGATTCCCGACCAAGTATTGAGTCCATAACTGAACATAATTATTTGAAGGTCGACTTTTTTTGTTTTAAAAACACTTTTCTAAAATATATGAAAGTCTAACAGTACATTACAGACAATAATGAACTTTATCACAATATGCTAATTTTTTGAGAAGATCATGTGTGCATATATATATATATATATATATATATATATATATATATATATATATATATATATATATATATATATATATATATATATATATATATATATATATACTAGCTGGTCGCCCGGCGTTGCCCGGGTATGTAATTGGCTAGTGTTACCTCTGCTCACTTTTTCTAATCCTAACACACAATTACTCAAGGATGACCTAGTTTGTGAGCTTTGCGGTCTTTGGCATCAATAATTGGCATTGAAATTAAATAAATCTAATTGGCTGTGGCTCCACTCCTTTGAAAATCAATAGGTGAATTTTGATTAGCTTTTGTAGGCTCCACCCACTTTTCTGAATATTAATCCCAGTCACCCAGTGACCAACTGTGCAAAGTTTAAGAAACCTGCCATTGACAGAGTAAGAAAAACAAAAGTTTGCTTTCTTAAAACAGAAAGAATTTGCAATAATTCGGGTTGGAGTGAGCTTAAAATGTCTCCCAGTGCATCACTGTTGAATATATGCAAATTAACCATTGTTACCCTTAAAAGCTAAACACACCTCCAGAACGGCTGAAATGCAATGATCTGTCAGTTTGTTAATTTGTACAGAGCCGTAATAATCCAACATGCATACAGACTGTTTTGGATTGTTTGATCCTCATCAATGCATGGCATGGATTCATTTGGCTCTATGCAGTAGGGCTTGTAACACCGAGAGGTACAGACTAACCAGCAAGCTCATGGTGACCCAGAACTCATTGGAATGTGTAATGGACTACAATGGTCCTAAAAGCCCCCTTACTAAGATGTTAAGAAAAACAAAAGTTTGCTTCCTTAAAACAGAAAGAATTTGCGATAATTCAGGTTGGAGTGAGGTTGAGATGTCTCCCACTGCATCACTGCTGAATATATGCAAATTAACCATTGTGCACTTAGAAGCTAAACACACCTCCAGTGTAACAGTGTAAGAATGGCTGCAGTTTACATTTTCCAGTGCAATTTGTATTTGTCTCTGCCCCCTTTTTGGTTATGGGAATAAAAAGTATCCTATACTTTATTCCAGGTAATGTACTATGTGTGTGCCAAATTTCAGTTTACAATCTAGCAGTGAAATTTGTATTTTTCTCTACCCACTGATGTCCTAATGTTTCCCAGGTATGTATTTGGCTGCTGTTGGCTGTGGCCAGTCCACTTTTTCTAACCCTAACATACAATTGTCAATAGTCAATGACCAAGTTTGTGGTCTTTGGCATGAATAATTTTCATTGAAATGAAACACATCTGATTCGCTGTTTGTGGCCCCACCCTTTTTCTAAATATTTAACCCCAGTCACCCAATGATCAACTGTACCAGGTTTGAGGCTTGTGCCATTAACAGTGCAAAAATGTCAGCAATTAAATATTTGCCTTGAAAATCAATAGGTGAATTGTGATTGTTTTTTGTAGGCTCCACCCACTTTTCTAAATATTAATCCCAGTCACCCAGTGACCAACTGTGCAAAGTTTTAGAACCCTACAATTAATAGTGTAAGAATGGCTGCAGTTTACATTTTCCCAGTGACATTTGTGTTTTTCTCCGCCCACTGATGACTTGGCACTGCCCAGGTATGCATTTGGCTGGTGTTGGCTCCGCCCACTTTTTCTAACCCTAACACAAAATTACTTAATGACCAAGTTTGTGAGCTTTGCGGCCGTTGGCATCAATAATTTGCATTAAAATAAAATAAATCTGATTGGCTGTGGCTCCACCCCTTTTCTGAATTTGAACCAGAATCACCCAATGGCCAACTGTACCAGGTACAGGTGATTAACAGTGCAAGAATGGCATCAATTAAATATTCCCCTTAAAGATTAATAGGTGGATTTTGATTGGCTTTTGTAGGCTCCACCCACTTTTATGAATATTAATCTCAGTCACCCAGTGACCAACTGTGCAAAGTTTGAGAACCCTACCATTAATAGTGTAAGAATTGCTGCAGTTTACATTTTCTCAGTAAAATTTGTATTTGTCTCCGCCTACTGATGCCCCGGCATTGCCTGATATGTATTTGGCTGGTTTTGGCTGCGCCCACTTTTCCTAACCCTAACACACAATTACTCAATGACCAAGTTTGTGAGCTTTGCGGTCTTTGGCATCAATAACCTGCATTAAAATGAAACAAATCAGATTGGTTGTTTGGGGCTCCACCCCCTTATATAAATTTAAACCCCAGTCACGCAATGATCAACTGTACCAGGTTTGAGGCTTGTGCCATTAACAGTGCAAGAATGGCAGCAATGAAATATTCCCCTGAAAAATCAATAGGTAATTTTTGATTGTTTTTTGTAGGATCCACCCACTTTTCTGAATATTAATCCCAGTCTCCCAGTAACCAACTGTGCAAAGTTTGAGAACCCTACCATTACCAGTGTAAGAATGGCTGCTGTTTACATTTTCCCAGTAAAATTTGTATTTGTCTCCACCCACTTATGACCCTGCGTTGCCCGCTTATGTATTTGGCTGGTGTTGGCTGTGCCCACTTTCCTAACCCTAACACACAATTAATCAATTACTCAATTACCAAGTTTGTGAGCTTTGCAGTGTTTGGCAACAATAATTTACATTGGAATAAAACAAATCTGATTGGCTATCTGTGGCTCCACCCCCTTTCTGAAATTGAACCTCAGTCGCCCAATGATCAACTATACCAGGTTTGAGGCTTGTGCCATTAACAGTGCAAGAATGGCAGGTTTGAGGCTTGTGCCATTAACAGTGCAAGAATGGCAGAAATATTCCCCTTGAAAATCGACCAACTGTGCAAAGTTTTGAGAACCCTGCCATTAACAGTGTAAGAAAAACAAAAGTTTGCTTTCTTAAAACAGAAAGAATTTGCAATAATTCAAGTTGGAGTGAGCTTAAAATGTCTCCCAGTGAATCACTGTTGAATATATGCAAATTAACCATTGTTACTCTTAAAAGCTAAACACACCTCCAGAACTGCTGGAATGCAATGATGTGTCAGCTTGTTAATTTGTGCAGAGCCATAATAATCCAACATGCATACAGACTGTTTTGGATGGTTTTATCCTCATTAGTGCAAGGCATGGATTAATTTGGCTCTATGCAGTTGGGCTTGTAACACCGAGAGGTACAGACTAACCAGCAAGCTCATGGTGACCCAGAACTCATTGGAGTGTGTAAGGGACTACAATGGTCATAAAAGCCCCCTTACTAAGATGTTAAGAAAAACAAAAGTTTGCTTTCTTAAAACAGAAAGAATTTGCGATAATTCAGGAGAGAGAGAGAGAGAGAGAGAGAGAGAGAGAGAGAGAGAGAGAGAGAGAGAGAGGGAGAGAGAGAGAGAGAGAGAGAGAGAGAGAGAGAGAGAGAGAGAGAGAGAGAGAGAGAGAGAGAGAGAGAGGGAGAGGGAGAGAGAGAGAGAGAGAGAGAGAGAGAGAGAGAGAGAGAGAGAGAGAGAGAGAGAGAGAGAGAGAGAGAGAGAGAGAGAGAGAGAGAGAGAGATTGTTTTGTTTTTTACTAGCTCCAGTCTGTTTTCATACCCTCAGTACCTTTACTTTCACGATAGACTGATGTCCATTAACAGGGGGGGGGGGACTTGATGACATACTAGATAAAGTGTAATCGTTAACATATACTCAGACATAGATTGAGATACAATTGGGCCCTAGGCAAGGTAGATTTGTGGACTTTTTGGAAAGCTGCAGCGGAGAGAGGTCAGAGAAGGTTGTAGGTGGGCCCCTTGACACCAACTAGCCCCCAGGCACTGCCTAGGTTGCCTAGTACATGATCCAGCTCTGCATATACTTACAACAGTCACTGTCTGCTCCTGCAGTGTGTAATATTAGTTTTACATAAAGCCAGGAAGATTTCACTGCAATCATATACTGCCTATACTGTCTAAAGAGAAACTTTACCAAGAGATAGCGAAAGATAAATCAAGAAATGATTGATACTCGTTGTGTAATAGATTCAAGTCCCCTTCATCCATAGTAGGGACCCTATGGGTACAGCAACCACAAAATCTAAGTTTCTCCCCTGCAGCCATCCTATCCCTGAGCTGTTTCCAAACGATCCTCCATTCCTCCACCGCAGCTTACTTTTTTTCATGCTGACTTCTCAGACAATGTGGCCCTGGGAACGTGCACTCCCATGGCCAGGAGCATCCTGCGCAGGTACACTACGAGAAAATAGTACGCTAGCGTGAGCCAGGACACATGTGGCCAGGGCCACAAAGGCGCAGTGGACAGCGACTGCCAGAAGCGAAAGTGAGCCGCAGTTGGAACGGAGGATTGTTTAATACTTTGCAGGCACAGGTTGGCTGCAGGGGGCTGGCAGAAGCCCCAGGTAAGTGAAAGTATTTTTTTGTTTTTGTTTTAAATATCTTCAGGTCCGCTTTCAACTTTAGCATATATGCTGTAATATATGTATAAGAGAAACTTACAGTAGATGTTCACAATCCAAGTCCCGTGACAGAGTCCTTTATATTTTTTTAGGTCAATGTTACTGTTGAGTGGGTAGGAAGGGTTTCCCATCAGTGACAAGGGAGATAATCTAGTGCAGGGGTCCCCAAACATTTTCGGTTAAAGGTCGGGTCAACATACTTCAGACTGCTGGGGGTCCGAAACATACATAAAATATACATAAAATGATGTTGAAAAACGTTACATTGAATCTAGGTATTGATTTTCCCCAATCATGTCCAGAAGAGAACTCCCAGCAGCACCCATTCACTCATGCGGTGCCCAAAGAACATCTTTGTGCACCAGACAGTGAAGCATACTCAGATGACAACCTGTCGTCCACTTGGACAGCAGTGTCACCTAATTAGAGATGGCTTGAACCTCCGATTTTAGGTTCGCAAATTTCGAACGTGAACTTCCGCAAAAGTAGACTTCAATGGGGAGGTGAACTTTGAAAACTACAAACATTTATGCTGGCCACAAAAGTGATGGAAAAGATGTTTCAAGGGGTCTAACACCTGGAGTTTTGCATGACGGAGTGGGATACATGCCAAGTCTCGAGGAAATATCTGAATTTGATGCACATTAGCGTTTTAAGGGCAGAGATCATGCTGCAATGCTAAATTGGAGGCATAAAGTGCTTTAAAACATCTTACATGTGTATACATCAATCAGCTAGTGTAATTAGTGTACTGTTGGTAGTGCAGCCAGAAAAATTACGCATGTACACGCACCAGAAAAAAATATTATTGTTTTTGTTAGTGGCCACTGCTAGCAACTGCCTTAAAAATTCAGGGATCCACCTGTAGTCCTGGACCCTGTTGGTGGTGGTAGAGAAGGCAGTCAAGCGGCCTGCAGGCAGGGATGCTGTGTGTAGAGACTGACTTAGTCTTCGGGCAGAAAGTAGCCCTCCGGGATCCATGCCTCATTCATGTTGATAAAGGTGAGGTACTGAACACTTTTTTGACCTAGGTGACTTCTCTTCTCACTGACAATGCCTCCAGCTGCACTGAAGGTCCTTTCTGACAGGATGCTTGAGGCAGGGCAAGCCAGAAGTTGGATGGCAAATTGTGACAGCTCTGGTCACAGGTCAAGCCTGCACACCCAGTAGTCCAAGGGTTCATCACTGTTGTCTACATCCACAGTTAAGGCCAGGTAGTCGGCTTCCTGCCGGTCCAGGCATTGGTGGAGAGTGGATCCGGAAGGGCTAAGGCAAGGCATTGGACTAAAGAATGTCCGCATATCCGACATCACCATGAGATCGCTAGAGCATCCTGTCCTTGCCTGCGTGGACATGGTAGGAGGAGGAAGGGTAGGAGGAGGAAGATTACTGGCAGTGGCACCTTTATTCCGTTGTGCTGTGACTAGTGATGCTCGGATGTGCCTCATCCACGAATTCGGAAATCCGCGTGGTTGAAAAAAAAAATCCGCATTCGGCCCCGCCGCATACGGATTTTCGTCCGCGTCCACGCAACCACGCGGATTTTCTGCCGTGAATAGCGTAATTACGCGTGGATTCCCGCCCGGAGGCGGATTTTCTTTAAACGTTAATAACAAAGCCCCCATACATGCTACAATCCCCCAAATTGCATGGATTATCAAGGTGATAAGGGGCAACATAACTTCAACATAAAAAATTCCAAAACATTTTTTTTTTCTAGAGAAAATGGATTTTAAAGTGAAATCAACACTTTAAATGGGGCTATTAATTGGTAATAAGTGGTTTTAAAAAGGGATATACGCGTTAAGCAGTCAAAGAGGTGAAGGCGAGTTCCAATGGCACTTGGCGGCGAAGGTACCGCTGGAGGAGGATGAGTGGCTGACGCCAAAAAGGCCCCAGAGAGGTTTTTGTAATTTTTTTTTTTTTTGCAGCAATTAGCAATGACATCGCAGCAGAGTTGTCAGTGGACACGGGCAGTGTGAACGCAGAGTGCAGTGGTGGTAGCGACTGAGTCAGGAGAAGGACTATGCGGGCGGTCAGTTCAGCAGCACAGAAGGACCACGGCAACATACTGGTAGTAGTAGTAGCAGCACAGCGTCATAGTGCTGGCCAAAAAATTAAATGCACCCGGTGACCCGGGCAGTGTGAATACAGACAGAGTACATTGGTGGAAGCGAGTGAGTCAGGAGGAGGACCATGGCAACATACTGGTGGTGGTAGTAGTAGCACAGCGTCAAAATGTCAGAAAATCGATTTTTAAGTTTCAAGGGCAAAAATGTCTTTTAAATGCGGAAAATGTCAGTTTTTTTTGCACAGGTAACAATAGTGTTTTATTTTCATAGATTCCCCCAAGTGGGAAGAGTTTTACTTACTTCGTTCTGAGTGTGGGAAATATTAAAAAAAAACGACGTGGGGTCCCCCCTCCCAGACCTCTTTAACCCCTTGTCCCCCATGCAGACTGTGATAGCCAGAATGCGGAGCACCGGCCGCGTGGGGCTCCGCACCCTGACTATACCAGCCCGCATGGTCCATGGATTGTGGGGTCTCGTAAGGGGAGGGGCAGCCAAGCTTTCCCCTCCCCCTCCAAGCCCTTGTCCAATCCAAGGACAAGGGGCTCTTCTCCACCTCCGATGGGCGGTGGAGGTGGAGGCCGCGATTTCCTGGGGGGGGGGGTTCATGGTGGCATTGGGGAGTCCCCTTTAAAAAGGGGTCCCCCAGATGCCCACCCCTCCTCCCAGGAGAAATGAGTATAGAGGTACTTGTACCCCTTACCCATTTCCTTTAAGAGTTAAAAGTAAATAAACACACAAACACATAGAAAAAGTATTTTAATTGAACAAAAAACATAACCACGAAAAAAGTCCTTTAATATTCTTAATTAACCATTAATACTTACCTGTCCCTTTAAAAGCCAGTTCCCACGCAATATCCTCGGAAATATACTAATCAGTTACAATGTAACAAAGTTATTACAATGTGACAACTTTGTTACTTTGTAACTCCACCGCACCCGACGTCACTCACCGCTCACCCGCCGGCGGCCGCATACACTAACGCTAAGTCCCCGCCGGCTCCCGCCGGCCACTCCGCCCACACCTGTCACCCATATACATGCTGGCACCCATGGGTGCCAGCATGTATATAGGTGACATGTGGGAGAGGCGGGGAGGGCAGCGGAGCCGGCGGGGACTTAGATTCCTGAACCCGACAGAGCTCTGAGCTATATAGCTCAGAGCTCTCAAAAGCATCTTTGTATTTAGGCTCCAAGGAGCCCCATTGGTCCTTAGCAGACCAATGGGGTTCCTTCTGATTTGACAGACAGAGCTGGGGCCCTCTGATTGGCCTGCAATGTGTCACTTCCGCATTGTTTGAAGCATTTCCGCAAACCACGACTTCAGCAACGGGTTTGACGAGCGTGAATGCGGATTTCTGTCCGCATTCACGCGAAGCCGAAGTAGATTTTCGTGGTTGAAAATCTATTCACGGATTTTCGTGTCCGAGGCGGAATGCGTCAAAATGGTCGTGAATCCACGCGTAAGCGTGATCACGACCTGGCGGTGAGCACCACTGGCTGTGACATCACCCTTAAATGCACTGTAAAGCATACTTGACAGCTTGCAGTGGAAGTGCTGCATTCTTTTTGCCTTCTGCTGATTTGGTAACATCTCCATCACTTTGTGCTTATACCAAGGGTCTAGTAAATTTGCTACCGAGTACAGGTCATTCCCCTTGAGTTTTTTTATATGGGGGTCCCTCAACAGGCTGGACAGCAGGAAAGCCCCATCTGCACAAAGTCACATGCCGACGTACTAGCCATCTCCTCTTGCCCTTCCTTAGTGATGTCAGGTAAGTTCTCCTCCTCCCCCTAGCCATGAACAATACCACGGGAAAGGTGAGCAGCACAAGCCCCCTGCGATGCCTGCTGCGGATGTTCTTCCACCTCCTCCTCAAAAAAACACCTTCCTCATCTGACTCCTCTTCCCCAGGTGACTCTTCCTCCTCCCCCCCCCTCCTCTGTGCTGCCGCAGGTGTTGAGGAAACATCTGGTTCTGCTGATGATTGTTCCCACTCTTCCGCCTCTTCCTGGTCACGTTCGTCCACAGTTTGATCCACCACTCTACGCACGACACACTCCATGAAGAAAGCATATGGAATCAAGTCGCTGATGGCGCCTTCACTGCGACTCACCAGGTTGGTCACCTCCTCAAACGGATGCATGAGCCTGCAGCCATTGCGCATGAGTGTCCAGTACTTTGGCAAGAAAATGCCAAGCTCCCCAGAGCCTGACCTTTGACCATAGCTGTTCAGATAGTCATTGATGGCTTTCTCCTGTTGTAGCAGGCGGTCGAACATCAGGAGTGTCGAATTCCAGTGAGTCAGGCTATCGCAAATCAAGCGCCTCACCGGCAAGTTGTTTCATCGCTAAAAATTGGCCAAGCACTCCATGGCCGTGTACGACCACCTGAAATGCCCACACACCTTCCTGGTTTGCTTCAGGATGTCCACTAAGCCTGGGTACTTAGACACAAATCTTTGAAATACCTGGCCTGCAGCATAGGCCCTGGGAATCTGGGGTGTGAAGCTGAAGAGGAGATTGCAGCATTAGTAGAGTAGCACTGCCACTCAGCCAAGGAGGTGGAGGAGGACGACAGCAAAGAGGATGTAGCAGGAGGAGTAGGAGGAGAAGGAGAGGAGGTGGCAGCAGGCCTGCCTGCAAGCCATGAAGGTATATAACACTGCATGCTGTCACACAGGTGCACTGAACATGTATGCAGTGACTGGTATCAATACAATGTGCAGCTGTCACACACACAGGTACCGTGAACAGGTATGCAGTGACTAGTATTACAAATGTGCAGCTGTCACACACACAGGTACCATGATCAGGTATGCAGTGACTAGTATTACAAATGTGCAGCTGTCACACACACAGGTACCGTGAACAGGTATGCAGTGCCTAGTATTACAAATGTGCAGCTGTAACACACACAGGTTCCGTGAACAGGTATGCAGTGACTAGTATTACAAATGTGCAACTGTCACACACACAGATACCATGAACAGGTATGCAGTGACTGGTATTACAGATGTCGAGTAAACAAAAAACTATGCTGCTGCTCAGGGAATCCATATATACAAATGCCTTTATTATTGTAAATAACAGTATCCAAAACCAATTGCCAAATACTCTAATTCTGCACTAAAAACACTTTAAATAGTGCGGAGCTCTCCTCACAATCACCAAACACGGCAACCCACATTCACTCCATTCACTCTGGTACCGGTACCATTTGTCCTTAGTCTTCAGACTGTGGAGATAGGTCTAGCATCCTGGGTATTCGAGTTGGACCATATGCCGGCTTAGCACAAGCAAATTCAATTTCCAGCTAAACAGACCACGGTAGTAATGGGCAGTTGCCTTCTATACGTTACCACCCGGCTACACCCCGGTGTGCGATGAGCGCTTCAACAGGCAGGCTGGCCACGCAACATCAGAACTGGATCTATACCTCTCCTGCTCCCCCGTGGCCACGCTGCGTGTTGGGTAGAGCTGTGGGCCAGATGGAGGCACTACCTCTGACTTAAGCTGGAAACTAAGAGCAGCAGGTCAAGCTCACCGCAGTGTTGTTCAACTTCACTACGGTTAGCCAATAGTGGAGTGGGTAATGTGCACATCCAGGAAGTGATCACTGGCAATTGGAGAGGACTTTTCTATCTGCCGGGTGGTAATGTATAGAAGGCAACTGCCCATTACTACCACGGTCTGTTTAGCTGGAAATTGAATCTGCTTGTGCTAAGCCGGCATATGGTCCAACTCGAATTCCCAGGCAGACCTATCTCCACACTCTGAAGACTAAGGACAATCGGTACCGGTACCAGAGTGAATGGAGTGAATGTGGATTGCTGTGTGATTGTGAGGAGCGCTCCGCACTATTTTTAAGTGTTTTTAGGGTAGGATTAGTGTATTTTGTAATTGGTTTTGGATACTGTTATTGACAATAATAAAGGCATTTGTATATTTGGATTCCCTGAGCAGCAGCGTAGTTTTTTGTTTACTCAATGTTCTACGTGTGGTTCTATGAGCAGCTCCTGTACATGTGGGAACACATGTGCAGTATATAGGGTACTGATACTGGTGAGTAAGACAAATAGATTATTGTGTTTTTTAGTATTACAAATGTGCAGCTGTCACACACACAGGTACCGTGAACAGGTATGCAGTGACTGGTATATATAACACTGCGTGCTGCTGTCACGCAGGTGCATTAAACATGAACAGGTATGCAGTGACTGGTATTACAAATATGCAGTTGTCACACACAGGTGCAGTGAAAAGGTAGTCAATGAATGTGCTGGGCCTTGCACAGTATAGCAATTACCAAGGGTCAGCTGCGACTGACAGGGCTGTATATGCACGTGTCAGTGGGTCACACAAAAAAAAACACATCAAAAGAACATTAGTTCTCAAAAGAGCTGTTGTGGGGTGCTTCTTAGCAATAAATATCAGCAAGGAGCAAGCTAACAAGCCTAACAACAGCCTAACTAAGCTTTCCCTATGTCTACAGCAGGTTCCTCTCCCTTCTCTAATTACAGCAGCCACACCGAGTGAGATAATGGCCGACGCAGCTGCCTTATATAAGGGGGGGCTCCAGGAGAGAGTGTAGCCTGGTTGGCTGCCCTGTGTGGGCTGACTGTGATGTAGAGGGTCAAAGTTGAGCTTAATGATGTAGTATAGGGGGCGGGTCGAACTCGCATAAAGTTCGCAGTTCACCGCAAACGAGAACCACTGAAGTTTGCGCGAATACGTTCGCGGTCGAACCGTTCGGACCATCTCTACACCTGATGCAGAATTGCATTGGAAGCCAGGGAATGACTGCTCACTGGCTTCTACAGTATATGGATGGGTGGTGCCAGCACTGCTATTTTACATGTGGGCTGTTGATATTTAAAGGTGCATGGGCCACATCTATGAGTTATACATCTTGTGTTTGGGGGCTAGTGAAAATGCCTCAGGGGGCTGCGTAGTTTGCGGCCCACTGACCTCAGGCACATGCAGGGGGAGGAGGCTCTGGGTGCCCAAGCACACCCCCCCTCTTTAAATTCCCATGAAAAGGCCCCTTTGGCTGTAAAAACAAAGCTCCACCTCCGGCTGTGATAAGCTTTGTCCTTCCCATGGGAAGCCCCGCCCACACGCGCAGGAAGCTCCTCACCATCTGGGACACTTTGGAGTAAAGAGGTGCCATACAGCAATCCTAGTGTAACAATCCCCACAGCTGTGTGGGAGCAGGTAAGATAGTGTATCTGTGACAGCAGTGACCTCTCCCTACCCCAGCATCCACAGTGACCTCTCCCTCGCCCTTACACCCACAGGGACCTCTCTCTCCACCTAGGACCCATACTGACTTCTCCCGCCCCAGCATTAGCACTGCAGTGATCCTGCCCCCCCCCCCCCCCCCAGCACCCACACTGACCCCTTCCTCCCCCAGCACCTACATTGACTTTTCCCTCCCCCAGCAGCACCCTTCCTGCCCCCCTCAGTACCTTTTCTGTCCCTATCAGCACCCATAGTGGCCTCCTCCAGCACCTAAACTGACCTCTTCCTCCGCCAGCACCCCTAATGACTTCCCCTTCCAGCAGCACCCACACTGACCTCTACTTCTCCCAACCATCCACCCCATAGCTGGCGCCCAGTACTCATGCTCACATGATCTCAAGCACCTGCACCCAGGCCTGACATTGCATCCAGTGCTCTAACCTGCACACACCCTCCACATTGCCCCCACTATCAGCACCAAGCACCCACTTAACCAGTACCTGCACCCAAAGTATCTGCATTCAAAACCCATGTGATGTCCAAAGCCCACCCATAGCCAGCACCCGGTACAGGCATGGTGCCAAGTATTCGCAACCCATGTCACACCCAGTACACCCAGTACCAGTACCCAGCACCCACATGATATCCAGTACATGCACTCAGATCCCACATGGCACTCACAAGTACTAGCAAACAACACCCACACGACACTTGATACCCACCCATAGCCAGAACCCACATGACACTCTGCACTCACACACCCAGAACTCATGGTACCTAGCATCTGCATTCAGCACTCACATGACAACCAATACCCGCTAGCCAGAAATGAGGAAGGGGGTCCTGCGTGTGTGTGTGTGGGGGGGGGGAGGTTAGGGGTGTGAGGCCCCTTTTTAAAATTTAAGCACCCCCTACTTAAGGACCCTCTACACGGCCCTGACTGACCTAGTCGATACTGCTGCGCCTTTAGTCTCATCTATTACCTCTTTACTTGTAATCAATAATATACTGCACCTTAGTATTCTCCAAACATCCAATTCATTGATTTGGGCATTGATGTTTTCTTTTGGGGAGTTGTCCCTCTGTATATCAGATTATATAGTTATTTCTAACTTAACTTAATATAGTATTTGCTTGATTTATACATTTTACAACTAAATGTAATAAATGCTAAGCTGTGTCCAGTGCTATAGTATAAATGTCTGCTCATTTTGCATCCTATCAAAGGTTCTCCTTTCCATTTTTACCTTCCATGTTATTCTCAAGAGGTGATCCAGAATTCTGAGCAGTAATTCATTATCTCTACCCAACGGTGTGTTGATCACACTTTTTTCTTTCCTTTTTGTATTCAGTTTATCTCTATCATTAACTAGGGGCTTATTTTAGCTTTTTTGAAGAAAGATTTAACAGTACAGTTATCCTTAAAGAGACTCTGTAACATTAAAAAGATCCCCTGGGGGGTACTCACCTCGGGTGGGGGAAGCCTCCGGATCCTAATGCGGCTTCCCACGCCGTCCTCTGTTCCACAGGGGTCTCGCCGCAGCCCTCCGAACAGCCGGCGACTGTGCCGACTGTCAGTTCAATATTTACCTTTGCTGGCTCCAGCGGGGGCACTGTGGCGGCTTTCCGTTCCGAACTACACGGAAATACCCGATCTCATTCGTGTTCGCTCTACTGCGCAGGAAACTTGCGCCTGCACAGTAGAGCAGATCCGACGGCGATCGGGTATTTCCGTGTAGTTCGGAGCCGACAGCCGTCAGAGCGCCTGCGCAGGAGCCAGGAAGGTAAATATTGACGTCACCGCTGCACGGACTCCACGGAGGGCTGCAGCGAGACCCCTGACGGATGGAGGATGGCGTGGGAAGCCTCATTAGGATCCGGAGGCTTCCCCCACCCGAGGTGAGTACCCCCCAGGGGATCTTTTCATGTTACAGATCCTCTTTAAGCATCATATTCCACCAATACATTTTTCTCTGGAAAAAAAAGCTAAAAAAAAATCAACAAGCTGTTTCCAACATAAAGCACACTATAAACCCTCTTTGCCGCAGTTGCCAAGAATGCTCACTTAATATTGTTAATCTCGCAATTGTTTAAATGTTTAAACCTGACACTGCACTATGTAGTGTTAGAAAGAATAAACAAATATATGTATAGCAGCACAAAGGCTGTTAGAAGTCACAGTAAGCATGTGTATCTGTTTAGCAGCTGAACAATGTAAACTTGATTCAGTGAGTAGAAAAATCCATTAAATTATGGCTCATTGTTGCCAAGCACTCCTTAACTGTAAGAAATTTGAAATCTATTCATCATGAAATGTTAAAGATCATCTTTTCAACTTAATGTAAAGCTCTGAAAGTACTTATCTGAAGCTTGCTATCACAAGGTAAGCACCGTCAATGAAATTCAACAATCATTTCACTTCTGTAGGCTTCATATGTCAGCCATGAGAAGTCATATTGGCTGTATCAAGCCTAACAGCCATTCTTTTTCCTTACAAACATATTTTTTAACCTAAATCTTATGTAAAGTGTACCGGAGATGAATAAATAGAAAAGTTTTATACATACCTGGGGCTTTCTTCATCCCCTTTCAGGCAAATTGGTCCGTCGCCCTCCCGCCGTCTAGATGCTGCAATATATGCCCCCGCTATCTTTGCCAGTCGGAGCAGATGCGGTCCAGCTGCACACACTCTCCCATTGTTTTTCCATGGCCGGGAGCATTCTGTGCCTGCGCAATAGCGCGACAGGCAGGAGTGTTATGGGGTGTGCGATGGGGTGCGCGCGCAACCAGGCCGCGCAAGTGCAGTATGCCCCTACTGGCTAGCAGAACAGGGCATCTACCGGAGCATCTAGAAGGCAGAGCAGGATGGCGAGGGACCGATTAGCCTGAAGGGGGCTGGAGGAAGCCCCAGGTATGTTTAAAACCTTTCTATTTATTCATCTCAGGCTCTCTTTAAATATCCAAACTAACTAACCCTTAGACTGCTGCGGACATCTATAGGTGTTCTGGGTTTTCTCTTACATACACAATGGACATCTAAAGGCCATTTTGTTTCCTTATATTCTTGTGCCACAGACGTCTAAAAAGTGTTTTGTGCATTGTTTTGGCTCAGTTACTATTTTACTTGAAATATGCAAATAATTCAAAGTTAATGCAAAATTATGCAAATGTTACTTATGGACTAATCAGATGCTTTCACTACAAGCTTTGATTAGTCCATTTTACAATATATTTTGTTATTAATTAACATAATTCTGTATCATGATAATTAGTTGCACACGTTGCAAGGCATCCTGATGTACACTGATAGCTGCCATCTCTGGGACACTAATACGGACCCTATCTGCCCATTAGTGCTTTACCATTTACTATTTGGACACAGGGCCCCATCTGTTCCCATGTGGAACATTTGGGAGGATACTTTAGTGCAACATACTTTCATTTTATCTCCATCTAGCAATTCTATCCCTCTGAAGAAGTAGCAGTATAGCTTCAAAATGTGCTTTAGGCTACACAGTGTACAGTTCATTCACATGCTTATGGAATCATTATTTCATTGATGTTTATGAACTTGAGTCTCAGTAGCGTTTAATAAACGCTTTATTTTATATAATAAATAATACTTTTATAAGTAATTGTTAGAACTACACATTGTCCTATAAACCCTACCTATTTTTATGTTTGTACATTTTATTGACAATACAAACATAGCTGGCACTGGCACATTTAAAAAAAAATAGCTGGCAGTCTAAGGACTATTCAAGTCGTTAATTAAACTTTTACATTTTATAAATAAGGCAAAAATTGCTGTATATAATCATGGCTAGGCCTGACCATGGATAAGCCCACCCCACAAATGGGAAAAGATGTGATGTGCTAATGAGCCAAATTCCCGATCTCTCTCCTAAGCCCCTGCCCATACCCCCCCCCCCCCAGCAGAGTGGACAGAGTAGATGTTGGAAACATGACCGCTATGCCTGGCTACCTATACTGGGATCACCTTTGCCTGGCTACCTATACAGGGGGCATATACAGTATACCTGGTTACCTATAATGGGGGGCACCTTTGCTTGGCTATCTATAATGGGGGCACCTATCCTTGGCTATCTATACTGGGGGCACGTATGCCTGGCTACCTATACTGGGGACACCTATATCTTGCTACCTATACTGTGGGGCCCTATACCTGGCTAACCTATACTGGGACACCTATACCTGGCTAACCTATACTGGGACACCTACACCTGGATACCTATACTGGGGACCTTTACCTGGATACCTATACTGGGGAGCTAAATACCACATCACAAATAATGTTTTCAATTCCACGGAGGGGGGGGGGGGGGAGGGTAGAGTACAGTTTTACACCCTTGCCCTGGGTGCAGCTTAGCCTAGAAACTGCCATCTTTAACATGTGTGTAAAACGTTATTTGTTGAACCTTATTTATTAAATATTATTTTAAATATTGTATTTAACAATATTCTGAAAGAACAAAAATAGAAAAACACAGTAACCAACACACACGCACACACGCACGCACGCACGCACACACGCACACCCACACCTGGCCTGGTAAGGCCCCTGTAGACTGCCAATACATTTTTGCTTTCCTGCCAAAACCCCAGTAGTGTGAGTAGCAGAGATCTACACTAATCTAATCATAAACCCTTTTCACAGATTTTTCTCTAGTAAAATAAAATTTGGTTGTTGTAAGTTACAGCAGTTTGGGCATCATTAGTGTTTTTCTTTACTTTACATTCTTTATTTGTTTACAATATTTTGCAGTTTGCTATAAATGAAAATTTGAACTTGTATGTCTTTATTACTGACCTTGAATACTTTTTTATGAATTCTTTCTACCATGAGGATTCCAGTTACAAAATATGTGTTAAAAGCTTCATAAGACTCCTCGAAGTGTTTGGTGCGCAAGTAAAATATGGAAGGTTACAGAACCCCTTGAAGCAAGGATGCAATTCTCTGTCATAATATTAGTTGAGAAGATATTATTCATGATTGGTTACTGTAGTTTACTGCATTTAACCATTCTGACTACGACTTCTTTTCCACAGGCAGTTGAACTGTGTGCTCAGCAAGCAATTACCAGGCAGCAGTGAGCAGTTACCAGGCAGCAGCAAACAGTTGCCAGGTAGCAGCAAGCAGCTGTGAGAATTTGAGAGGCATTTCACTGCCTATCAACTGCCCATGGAAAAGAGGCCTTACAGTGGTGGGTGTAGCTATAGCAAGACATTTTACAGTTATTTACAGTGACAAGGTAGCGCTCATGGCATGGATTTTGGATGGTGTCTGAATCGTGTCCTGCTCCATCGGAGTCCAGTGCGGTGCTTCCTTCCTCTCACTCTCACCACTAGCTCATTCGGATTTTGCATAATTGAAATTTCCGAATTTCCGATTGGTACGGATTCCTGCAGAAATACTGCATTACTGCTATTGGGTAATTTTAGGCCAAGCACAGAACTCGGAAACAATGGACCAATCAGAGAATGCAGAAACAACTCGAAAGTATTTGGCCAATCAGAGAATGCAAATAAATGACAAAAAACACTGCTCGGAAATCGGAAACCGATTGGAAATCGGATTTCTGTACAAATACTGCTACCACAACTCGGTAATGTTAGCCCAATCACAGAATTCGGAAGCATTGGACTAATCAGAGAATGCAGAGTCAACTCGGAAGTATGTAGCCAATCAGAGAATGCAAACAATGACCCAAAAAAAAACACTACTTGGAAATCGGAAATCCGAACTTGGAAATCGAAAACCGACTGAAAATCCGCGAAATCGGTAATCGGCATTGGCAGTAATCGGAATTTCTACAGAATCAGAAATTGACATTTCCGACCATCCCTATTCACCACTCACTCTAGTGCTAGCTTCTCTTGTGTATAATAATTACACACAACACGCAGGAGGAAATGTCGGCACTAGAATAAGCAGTGAGTGGAAAGGAAGGATGCACAGCACTGGATGTAGCAAACAGCACATTTTCATGTCGTAAACGTGAAATTACCGCAACTGTTTGCAAACTGGCATTTTGCGGCAGGCTCCATAGACTTCAATGGCAGGCAAATGTCTAAAACTTTTAGGGCATCACTGTAGCCACAATTTCTCTAAAAAAGGGGAAAAAAGTGTATCAAAACCCGAACAGTGGCATGGCGGAGGAGGTATAACTGCGAAATAGTTGCAAAAAAATACGTATTTTGTACAAACACTTTTTTTAATGGTTATTTTTTTTTTTTTTTTTTTTAAAGATTCTTTTATTTTCAAAAAGTGAGAAAACAAGGTAATTACATGAACAAAAGACATAGATGTCATATATATCGTATCATAACTTCATAAAAAGGTAACAAGCATGTGACCGACTGAGGAGGGTCTGATATTTATATAGTATAAGCGTTTATACAAGACCGTCAGCCAGAGTGGCTCCATATACTTAAAAACAAGCATATTTAAAGCAGAGGGAGATAGTTGCCTGATTTACAATTCACATTTATAAAAGGCTAACTATTAGTTTAGTGCCGCAGGCCTGTGAGGTGTTTTTAAGAGGCTGGCTATCCTGGGCCCAAAGGGAACATACACCAGGAAGGCCAAAATTGCTAATTTAGTACAGGCCTCTGTCACATAAGCAGGCTCTCTCCCTCCATAACGGATGATTATATGACCAAGACAGGCATGAAAGAGAAAAGGGAAAAGAAGTAAGAAATCTGAGGCTGCGGTCGGACATGTCGGGGAACCCAGGGTAGGCCATGAGGAGCACCAGTACACGGGTAAGCAGTCTCCCAACGCCAGGAGAGCAGGCAGAGGCTGGGGGGAGCCTCATTTTATTTATTTAACCGAGACCCAACCTAGTCTAATTAGCTAATCATGAGTGAGCGATACCGCTGCGTTTCTTTAAATTCGAACCAGCCAAACCAGGTTTTCCAGTATTGCTCATGTCTATCATGTATTGTTGCAGTTAGATCTTCCATCTGTTGTGTTTGTCCCATCAAACCAAGCCATTCTCTAATTGTCGGAGGTTGCTCTGATTTCCAGTGCCTAGCAACTAATGCTCTGGCCGCATTGACCAGGTGTCTTGTTAAGGTTTTCTTATATCTTTTGATTGACCATGTGTTGTGATGGAGCAGAAAGAAAGCTGGGTTGTCAGGGGGAAGGAGGTCAGTCAGTTCATGCATAATACTTCTGACATCAGCCCAGAATTGAGTAAGTTTAGTGCAGTACCAGAATATGTGAAGCATAGTGCCTATTTCCTGTCCGCATCTCCAGCAGAGATTGGAAGTGTCAGGGAACATAGAGTTCAAGCGGGCTGGTGTTAAATACCACCTAGTTAGAATTTTATACCCAGATTCCTGGGACCTAGATGAGATAGATGATTTATGAGCAAATACCAGAATTTTATCCCATTGTTTGTCAGTGAATGTAGTCCCCAAGTCTTGCTCCCATTTATTCCGGAATATGACCGAGGGGTCGTGGGGGTCGTTTAATAGAGAGTACAATAATGAGATCATACCTTTTACCTGGCCTTCACTGAGGCATGTTCGCTCGAAGATGGTGAGAGGTCTTGCATAGCTAAGTTTGCTACCCTGGGCCAGAAGAAAATGTCTAAATTGTATCCAGCTCCAGTGGTCCAGTTTCTGTGTGCCCAGTCTCTGTTCCAACATCTGGAGGGAAACCCAGTCTCCATTTGCGAGCAGATGGTGAGCACGCAGAGCCGACTCTCCTCTCCAGGCTGGATAGCTCCCAGAGGGAAGACCCGGTGGGAATGAGGGGTTGTCCAAAATGGGAAGAAGAGGGGAGGGCCAGGGCGAAATCTGGGAAAGATGTCTATATCTGGCGAATATGTTGATAGTGTGTATAATTAACGAGGCAGCGGGGTCTGTGATTTTCCTATTTCTGGAAGCCCAGGGAATATCGGCTAAATTTTCTTTTATAAGCTCTTCCTCCAGCCCGACCCATCTCTTATGGTCCGCATGGCGGTGCCAGTCAATAATGCGAATTAAGATGGCAGCTATATAATAAAGTCTGGGATTCGGGACAGCCATTCCCCCCAACTCTTTAGGGGCTGTCTGGATTTGGTATTTTAATCTAGATTTACGGCCGTTCCATATAAACCTAGTGAGGGTCTGAGTAATGTTCTTGAAGAATGAGATCGGAACAGGGATGGGCAGCGTTTGAAATAGGTAGAGCAGTCGTGGCATGATGGTCATTTTTATAATATTGGATCTTCCAAACCAGGAAAACTGTGGTTTGTTCCAATTTTGAAGGTCTTGCTTGATTCGGTCTAGAGCCGGGAGGAAGTTATTAGCGACCAGGTCTTTTGGGTCAGGGGTTATATTAACTCCCAGGTACTTCATATACCGAGAAGGCCAGCGGAAAGAGAAGTTGTCTTGAATACTGGCTTTGACAGGGCCGGGGAGGAGGACTCCCATCGCCTCGCTTTTGTCATAATTGATTGACATATTTGAAAGGGACCCGTATTTCCGGAATTCCAGCAAAAGGTTGGGAAGAGATATGTGAGGATTGGACAGATAAAATAGCATATCATCTGCGTAAGCAGCAACCTTATGGTGGGATCTCGGAAGTTCAACGCCTTTAATATCTGTATTATTGCGGATTGTGCATAAAAATGGTCCAAGAGAAAGTGCAAATATCAGAGGGGACAATGGGCATCCCTGGCGTGTGCCGTTTAGAATACTGAATGAGTCTGAGAGGACACCGTTGGCCTTTACTCTTGCATTGGGGCGAGAATATAGTGCGAGGATTCTTTTTCGCATCATACCACCCAGACCAATATGGCGAAGGGTACCTTCTATGAAGTCCCAGTCCACCCTATCAAATGCTTTTTCAGCGTCGGTAGAGAGGAGAAGGGTAGGGGCGGACCGGGACCTCACCCAGTGCAAAATGTCAAGGGTACGAATGGTGTTGTCCCTGGCCTCTCGGCCCGGGACAAATCCCACCTGGTCTAAGTGGATGAGTTTGGGTAGCAGAGGGGCTAGCCTATTAGCTAAGATTTTTGAGTATAACTTGAGGTCCACATTTAACAGGGAAATTGGGCGATAGCTTTGGCATTGTGCCGGGTCCTTGCCTTCTTTGTGTAAGACGGTGATGTGGGATTCCAGCATTTGGGGGGAAAACCAATGCTGGTCCAGTGGGGGCTCCGAGATTGTATTAAAGGCTCTCAGGAGGTGGGATGAAAGTAAAAGTCTGAACTTTTTATAGTATTCTGAGGAGTACCCGTCTGGGCCCGGGGCCTTGCCAGCAGGCATCTGAGATAGAGCTATTCCCAGCTCATCCTCCGTGAAAGGCTCCTCGAGTGTTTTAGAATCAATTTGTGACAGCCGGGGCATCTGAGAGTCCTTTAGATAAGATATGATCTTATCCCGCTTACTATCTGTGGAGAGATTGAGTGATGAGGAAGGCAGATTATATAGACCGGAATAATACTCTTTGAAGATTCCGGAAATGTCTCTATAATCATGATGCAGGGTAGATGATTTGTCTTTAATACAGGAAATGTAACTGCTGGATTGTTGGGATCTCAAAGCCCTTGCCAACATGGATCCACATTTATTCCCCCATTCATAAAAAGTACGCCTACACCTCTCTGCAGCAAATTTAGCCTTATGAAACAGCAAGGATTTAAGACGTTCTCTGGCTTCTGATAGGGCAGATAGTGTGGAAGAGGTCATGTCCCCCTTGTGCTTAGACTCCAGGTCGTTGACAAGTGTCAATGAGTCTTGTATATCTTTTTCCCTTTCCCTTTTACGTCTGGCACCCTCCCGTATCAGCAAGCCTCGTGCGTAGCATTTATGTGTTTCCCATATAGTCATGGGGGACATGTCCTCTGTCACATTCACCTGAAAGAACTCCTCAAGCTCACATTTAAGTTTTTGGAAAATGTGCTTATCTTGTAACAGGGAGTTATTAATTCGCCAGGTGGGAGGTCTCGAGTTATTGCCTCCCCAATTCAGTTCCAGCCAGACCGGGGCATGGTCTGATAAGGTTATGTTACCTATACCGGGGGCAGCCGAGACCGATAATAAATTATGGGATATGAATACATAGTCTATCCTAGTGTAGGAGTTATGTGGGAAGGAGAAAAACGTAAAGTCCTTCTGTGAGGGGTTATGGAGTCTCCATGCATCCACCAGCTACATGTCATGCAGTAGCGCTTTACATTTACATAGGATTTTGCTTGAGAGTGGGGACCTCTGGGAGGACGAATCCAAAGATGGCTCCAAGACCATATTTAAGTCTCCCCCAAGGATAATGCTACCTTCTGCGAAGGAGTTAAGCCGTGAGAGGAAGTTCTGGAGGAAAGTTATCTGTTGAGTATTTGGGGCGTAAAAAGCGCCTATCGTGACTTTTTGATTTAAAAGTAGGCCTTTGATTAGGTTAAAGCGTCCAGACTTGTCACCACACTCCTCCACTAGGGTAAAAGGGGTATCTTTTGCAATTAATATGGCAGTACCTTTAGTTTTTGTGTCCTGCGAAGTGGTATAGAAGGCCGTTTTGTAATATCTGCTAAACAATTTAGGCGGTGAGGGGCCTTTAAAATGAGTTTCCTGTAAGCAAACTATATTTGCTTTTTCTTTGCGACATAGATTCAGCACGGCTGACCTCTTCTCTGGTATATTCAGTCCCCTGGCGTTTAGAGACAGTATCTTAAGTGACCGCTTGAATTTTGTCTAGTATCTCAAGCGCCCCCCCAGGCCACCACAGGGCCCCCCCACTCCAACCGCACACGAAATTGAGAGGACAAAGGAAAAAGAAAAGAAGGAGAGAAGTGAGAGAGAGTAGGGAAAGATAATGCGATAGCAGTAATAAGTGTGTAACAAACCACATTGAAGAAGCAGGAAGTATGGTTAGCCATAACTTCCTGAGGTTAGGCCTAAGAAAGACCTGTGCATAGGTAGTGTATACCATTCTCTCCGGGAGCCTAATTAGCTCTCGGAAACGAGGCGGCAAATCGCCCTGGGGTAAGAGAGTCCACACCATAGACAGGAGTGGAGCCACTGCCCCCGTAGCCCCGTGTGCAAATCTTTATGGCAAAAAAAACATAGTGAAAAGTAGGTTATAAAGACTCATAACAGCAACTATTACATGAGTACTCTAAATATTCATATTAACTTTAATAATAACCTAAATATATCCTGCATCCTGTGTAACCGACCAATCGATTACTATCACAAGGAGAGAGTTCCCTTATTACTCTTAAAGCGGAAGGACAGCGACTGACCAGGAGGATAAATTGGTGAAAAATAACAATTGATTTTATTTGGCAAACAAAGAAATAATGTCCACTAACATGCAGAACAAGAATACAAACCCCCAATTGAAATCCTCAATATCAAGACCACCCTTGAAATACACTAAATTAATGAGGTAAAATAAGCAACAAATTCAGAGTTAACACTTCTTGCTTGAAGATCTAGCACCTGAAAAGAAAAAGGTTACTTCCTGAAATATCATTAGAGGCTACTGCACTTGGACCTTGCTTGAAGTTCCTGCACCTGTAGGAAAAACAAAGAACAAAACACAGCAAATACACATTTCACAAATCTTCATCAGACCTTTTTCTTCATCTCACTCTCAATACCTCTATAGCGATACAGTTTTCTCTTTCCTATCTAAAAATATGTATGCATACATGTATGTGAACAAATACACCTGAGAGAAACCAAATAGGAAATGGACTAATGCTTCTGGTTGGGTAGATAAGTAGTGACTGACTCGAAGTAGTCCTTACTGTATGGTAATGACCATAACAGTCTTCAGTTCCTTGCAAAAGTCTTATCTAACCATACAGTGGCTATGAATTCATATTCACACTTAAACCTGTATATGATCATGGAGTAGGGGTACCCCTTTAAAAGAACTGATGATAAGTTGCTGATGAAAGATCTTTTCCTGAAGCAGATGATAGCTTATAATAACCTTACTTTACTTTACATGCAGCACACTCCAAGATGCCAGTTCAATAATTCTGAAGTAAGTTTCTTCCCTTTATTGTTATCAAAGTTTTTCTTTTTCCTGTATGTCACATATGTAAGTATCAATTCTCTCCTTTTATTACTTCTCACTGCAGGTTGGTTTAAGCTCTAAATGCAATCACTTCACTTGCAGAACACACAGAACACAGCAACAGATCTGTTCACGAGTAAGTTCCTATTTTTCTCCCATGAATTGATAAATTTCTTTACTAATGTGTTATTCTCTTTTCTCCACACAGAGAGATTAACACTCCAAAAATATCGTCAGGTAAGTGTCTTTTCCACTCATATCAGGCAGAGCCACACTGGGGATTATTCTTGAGGCATATGCACAGTCAATGTACAGAGCAAATGCATTCAAACACAAGCTGACTGGCTTTACTGTGGAGAGACAGATTAATAATCAGTACCAGTGAGTGCACACACAGATTCTCTCACTGATCAGCTCTGTGGTGACAGGTAGGGAAGCACAGTCATTGATTCACATCATACAGTACTCTGGTGTTGCTATGACAACATTTCTTCTCCTCACACACACTGTATATATATTATCTAACTGTAGAGAATCAGACGAAGAATATTTAGCTGATTTGATTTGACAGTCTGATTTTTGTGTCATTACTATTAGGAAAACTCCTGTCATTTTCTTTCTGTGTTTCTGTGTGGTGAAATTTCACTTATCTGTCAATTTTTCCTGAAGTGGTCTCCTTGGCCTTGCTGAGCTATCTCTCACTCCTCTGTGGATGAGGTGTCTCCCTGTTTTGACTCAGGGAGCTGTCTCTCATGGTCCCCTTTCT
Organism: Hyperolius riggenbachi; assembly: GCF_040937935.1. NCBI lineage: Eukaryota > Metazoa > Chordata > Amphibia > Anura > Hyperoliidae > Hyperolius > Hyperolius riggenbachi. The sequence continues at coordinate 115,082,218 of NC_090646.1, read as the reverse complement.
GTGTGTCATCAGTGAGCTAAATTCCTCTGCTACTGAATGCCATTTCTCTCTCTGACAGCTCAGTTTCTCCCCCTCTGGTCTTTGTCATCTCTCCTCACGCTGCCTGTGTCACCTTCTGAGGTAAAAATCAGAGAGGGCTTGCCTCTTCAGCTGGAGGGGCGTTCCCAACCTGTGTAACTGACACCCGCCCCCTGACTGAGAGCAGAACAGCCATCTTGAGTGCTGGCTGCTTGCTCTGTGTAAATACAGCCTGTGCCAGCACTAATTCTCATAGCTGATGCTGGCCAGAAATAAAAATACATGTTTTGTTTTTTTTTTTAATTAAAGAAGCTGCACTATTTGTAGCAGGGCTACATTTTTCCCCTTTTTTTTAAATTGTAGTCCCTTACAATTCTCTAAGAAATCACTTCGCATAACACAATACATCGCTCAAATACAGTAAGGAAGACTTTATCTCCTCTGTTGCCATATAAATTCTTCTTGCAGATAGCGTTTAGGAGGAAGTCCAATATTCTCTCTGGACGATCTCCTTAAGGAACCCTCAGGTTCTAACTCAGGAGAACCCTCAACCTGCTGGTCAGCATCACTCCCCCTCTCACTCTCTACTGAGCTTCCAGAACTCTCCTCCCTGAGACCCGAAACATCTTGCCACTCATCAACAGGATGAGCCAAATTTTGGTCTCTATTTCTCTGAGCCTGGGGTGTAAGACCACTGGAGAGCTCCACTGGGACCCAACAAGGGACCATTTCTTCCAGTTCCATTTCACAATTCTTAGATTTTCCAAAAGGCTTAGGTTCTGACATCAATTTTAACAGAGCCCCATTCACTCTTTTAATGGGGCCCGTGCCATCCATCTTCTGAACATCATACACTGGAATGTCTGTTGAAGGCTGATTTACTATTTTCCACAAATCAGCACCCCATCTTGATGTCAACTTTCCTTTCTCATGTGTTCCTTTGTTTCGCAGTAAGACAATGTCTCCGACCTGAAAATTCCACCTCCTTTCAAAAGTTTCAGATTCTTTTTCATTACTACGCCGTACCAAGTCATACATCTCTTGTACTCTATTTTTGTGGTTCTCAACCCATTCTTGCATAGTCCTTGAAGTTTGATCCCCCTCTAACCTTCCACACAAAACATCCAGAGGTCCTCCATCTTCCCTTCCAAAGAACAAATGGAAAGGAGCATAACCAGTAGCGTCATGCACAGTGTGATTATAGGCCCAGACTAACTCTTTAATGTATACCGGCCAACGTTGTTTCTTTTCTTGTTCCAGGGACCGTATCTTCTGTATCAGGGTGCGGTTGAAACGTTCACAGACTCCATTCCCTTGAGGATGATACGGTGTAGTATGCGATTTTTTTATGTTATAGAGCTGACATAACTCCTGCATCAAACGACTTTCAAAACACGAACCCTGGTCCGAATGGATCCGCTGAGGACAGCCATAAGTTTGTATAAAGTCATTCCAGAGGTGCTTGGCAGCTGTTACTGCTGTTTGGTCTCTAGTTGGTACGGCTACAGCAAATTTTGTGAAATGGTCAATCATGACCAACACGCTACTTCGTCCGTCTTGAGCAGTATCCAGAGACAAAAAATCAACTGCCACCACTTCCAACGGTGCGCTGGTCCTCCATTTTACCAAAGGGAGTTTTGGCTCAGTGCCTTGATTGGTGTTGCATGTCAGACATTCTCTGCATACTTTCTTAATTACCCCATCCATCTGTAGACAGTAAAATCTCTTTCGGAAACACCAGGCTATTTTCTCAGGCCCTGGGTGCCCTAATTTTTCATGCAGAGTAGTGATAACTTTGCTTGCTACATCCCGAGTCAACACTATCTGACTTCGCACATTCTGCCAATTTTTCAACCGTGGCTACTGTCTTTGCTACAGTAATATCTAATCTCGGATTCACTGGTTCTACCATCACCGTCAGACCTGCAATTTGACAGTTGGAACCCACAGCCACCTGCATGACTACCTCAGACCTAGGGGGAACAGACAAACCCTTCTCACAGGGTGCTCTTATCACTCCAATCCTCCCCTTACAACGCTTGGCATTTCGAATAGCACTACATGTTTTTATCAAATTTTGAAACACTCGTCTCTCTTCTTGTTGCCGGGAAACCTTTTGCCAATACCGATGTCCATATTGCGAAAATAATCGTCCATCCAGATCCTGCAGAATATTCATTCCAACAATTATTGGGGTTTCTGAGGATGGCTGTCCCTTTACCACCATTATACCCCTTTTTCCCAACTGTTCCTCACCAATTTCCACATCCATCCAAATAATTCCTTTGACTGGGATGGGCAAATTATTGGCTGCTGCCAGCTCAATCCAAGACATCTCCAAATCCTGAATTTTTCCAGGAAAATTCCTTGCAAAATACGCCTCTGAAATGGTAGTCACTTGGGATCCTGTGTCTAACAAGCCATTAACCTCTTTCCCTTCTAACTTAATTTTAATCAAATGACAATTTCCTACTACTGGCCCTGTCTCCTGCTGCACATAGGTCTGAGTAGCCATTCCCAACGTCCGACCTTCAACCCTAGGAGGCTCTAGTTTAAATTCTGATTGCTTCCATTGCGAGCATATCGTTGAGGTCTAGGACAATTACGTGCAAAATGTCCCTCTCTTCGGCAGTTCCAGCAGGTGAATGGTTGGTCATTTCTATTCTGAGTAGATTCCCTGGGCCCATGGTATTCTTCTCGTCTGACTTCTTGGCGTAATCTTAATTTAGCAATATCTTCTTGCATCTGCTTCAAAATGTGACCTAACTCGATGGCCTCTTCCCCCTTTTTACTGGCAGAGGTATGGGCGGTATGTCTATTCTCACTTTCCTTTTCCTTTGCATCAGAATTTAGTTGTCGCATAGCCAATTGAGTAATTTCCTCCTCTTGTTGATATTTAATAGCTAGTCGTTGGATTGATTGAAAGGAAATTGCAGGGTCTAGTTCTAACTTATTCTTTACTGCCCTTCTTACTACATGGCTCCGTAATCCCAGCACAAACTGGTCTTTCAGCCAGGAAGACATCCCGTTGTTCTGGTAAGGATCCTCCGCATCTTCCTTTTTTTGTATAGCTCTCATCAGTTCTTGTAGGGCATTAGCAAACTGAGGTATGCTCTCCTGCTCCCGCTGGGTTCGATCCATGAACCTCTTCCGCACTACGTGTAGGTCAGAGGGGTCCCCATATATTTCTTCAAGTATCTCCAAAATGTCTTCTAAACTCACAGGAAGATCCCGACTGGCATTAATTATTGTTTTCCGCGCATCACCCTCAGAAGCTAAAATGGCTACTTCCCGATGCATATCAACTGGAACTTTATATGCTTTGATAGCACTTTGAATACGCTCTGCCCAATCTCTCAGAGGCATATTATTGCCAGTAAATTTAGGTAAGTAGGTAGCTAAAATACCAATAGGAGTCATAGTCATAGACATGGTAAAATCCACATTCTCCCTTGATAGAGCTCTCTCAGCGGATCCCTCACCCATAGCTGGTACGTCTGACCCCAGGTTCTCTCCTGGTCTATTGATGTCAGAGTCCATCCTGCCGACTGCGCCAAACAAAGAAATAATGTTAGTGGACATTATTTCTTTGTTTGCCAAATAAAATCAATTGTTATTTTTCACCAATTTATCCTCCTGGCTGGCTCGCCAAAATGTAACCGACCAATCGATTACTATCACAAGGAGAGAGTTCCCTTATTACTCTTAAAGCGGAAGGACAGCGACTGACCAGGAGGATAAATTGGTGAAAAATAACAATTGATTTTATTTGGCAAACAAAGAAATAATGTCCACTAACATGCAGAACAAGAATACAAACCCCCAATTGAAATCCTCAATATCAAGACCACCCTTGAAATACACTAAATTAATGAGGTAAAATAAGCAACAAATTCAGAGTTAACACTTCTTGCTTGAAGATCTAGCACCTGAAAAGAAAAAGGTTACTTCCTGAAATATCATTAGAGGCTACTGCACTTGGACCTTGCTTGAAGTTCCTGCACCTGTAGGAAAAACAAAGAACAAAACACAGCAAATACACATTTCACAAATCTTCATCAGACCTTTTTCTTCATCTCACTCTCAATACCTCTATAGCGATACAGTTTTCTCTTTCCTATCTAAAAATATGTATGCATACATGTATGTGAACAAATACACCTGAGAGAAACCAAATAGGAAATGGACTAATGCTTCTGGTTGGGTAGATAAGTAGTGACTGACTCGAAGTAGTCCTTACTGTATGGTAATGACCATAACAGTCTTCAGTTCCTTGCAAAAGTCTTATCTAACCATACAGTGGCTATGAATTCATATTCACACTTAAACCTGTATATGATCATGGAGTAGGGGTACCCCTTTAAAAGAACTGATGATAAGTTGCTGATGAAAGATCTTTTCCTGAAGCAGATGATAGCTTATAATAACCTTACTTTACTTTACATGCAGCACACTCCAAGATGCCAGTTCAATAATTCTGAAGTAAGTTTCTTCCCTTTATTGTTATCAAAGTTTTTCTTTTTCCTGTATGTCACATATGTAAGTATCAATTCTCTCCTTTTATTACTTCTCACTGCAGGTTGGTTTAAGCTCTAAATGCAATCACTTCACTTGCAGAACACACAGAACACAGCAACAGATCTGTTCACGAGTAAGTTCCTATTTTTCTCCCATGAATTGATAAATTTCTTTACTAATGTGTTATTCTCTTTTCTCCACACAGAGAGATTAACACTCCAAAAATATCGTCAGGTAAGTGTCTTTTCCACTCATATCAGGCAGAGCCACACTGGGGATTATTCTTGAGGCATATGCACAGTCAATGTACAGAGCAAATGCATTCAAACACAAGCTGACTGGCTTTACTGTGGAGAGACAGATTAATAATCAGTACCAGTGAGTGCACACACAGATTCTCTCACTGATCAGCTCTGTGGTGACAGGTAGGGAACCACAGTCATTGATTCACATCATACAGTACTCTGGTGTTGCTATGACAACATTTCTTCTCCTCACACACACTGTATATATATTATCTAACTGTAGAGAATCAGACGAAGAATATTTAGCTGATTTGATTTGACAGTCTGATTTTTGTGTCATTACTATTAGGAAAACTCCTGTCATTTTCTTTCTGTGTTTCTGTGTGGTGAAATTTCACTTATCTGTCAATTTTTCCTGAAGTGGTCTCCTTGGCCTTGCTGAGCTATCTCTCACTCCTCTGTGGATGAGGTGTCTCCCTGTTTTGACTCAGGGAGCTGTCTCTCATGGTCCCCTTTCTGTGTGTCATCAGTGAGCTAAATTCCTCTGCTACTGAATGCCATTTCTCTCTCTGACAGCTCAGTTTCTCCCCCTCTGGTCTTTGTCATCTCTCCTCACGCTGCCTGTGTCACCTTCTGAGGTAAAAATCTGAGAGGGCTTGCCTCTTCAGCTGGAGGGGCGTTCCCAACCTGTGTAACTGACACCCGCCCCCTGACTGAGAGCAGAACAGCCATCTTGAGTGCTGGCTGCTTGCTCTGTGTAAATACAGCCTGTGCCAGCACTAATTCTCATAGCTGATGCTGGCCAGAAATAAAAATACATGTTTTTTTTTTTTTTTTAATTAAAGAAGCTGCACTATTTGTAGCAGGGCTACACCTGGAGTAGGTTTCTAACCACCCCCTCCCTCATATATCCATTCCACCTCCAGCTCACCCGTAGTATGCCCTAGATGAGCTAAGCTAAAGTGGTGTCTCATACCTTCTAAGGCTGCTCCCACTATCAATGGGGGGCCTCCTATACAGCAGATTATATATGAAGCAGACAGTTTAATGAGCACAGGTTCACCCGATAAGGCCCCCCGCCCCCGCCCGCCCCCACCCCCCCCCCGGGCTAAGAGCCCGCTCCCGTACCCCCCAAGCCAGACAGCTCCCCTCAAGGTACAGCGTAGTCTAAAAGTACCACCTCAGTGAGCATGACCTATCATTCTGTCACAGTGAGTGTTATAAGTGTCACAGCATTAATCTAAAGTTTATACTGATAAAGTAGATAAATGCAAAACAGGGAGGATAATGATGAGGCTGGGTACCGCTGGGAGGGGGGCACAGAGCTCCATCATCGCAACAGGGGGACGGTGGAGGCAGTCCAGAAACACAGGGCCCCACCGCAAATCCGCTCGCGATTGGGCAGTCTCCATTACCGCACGGTTAAAGGAAGCAAGGTGTGCAGCTGCTCCATGCACTTTGATGCGTGACTCACTCCCAACAGTCCTTAGAAGTTGCTATGTTACCGGACAGTGGGTTCATCCGTGCATGAAAGCTCCAAGTGGCTCCAGAGGCCTCCATAAAAGCAGGAGTGTCTCAGTATAGGGATCTCTTGTAGAGGCAACTTACATGGGATGGAAAGGTGGAAAGGAGCGGGAGGGATGGTCCAGGGTAGTCCCCAGAGTCCAATACCGGGGGGGGGGGGAATTTGCAGGATCAATGCGTAGGGAGTTCCAGGAGGAAAAAGTTAAGAGTACTCACTTTATTGGCGCTTAGACCTTCGATTCTTTGGAGGGCGAGAAGGGTCGAAGGAGTCCGGGTCCCAATCTGGGAGCTCGACCGATGGCAGGGAAATATCTGTAAAGAAAGCTGGGAGCTCACGCGGGTGTCGTAGGATGGCGGTCTTGGTGCCCTTCCTCGCCACTAGTTGAAAGGGGAAACCCCAGTGGTATGTGGCTCCTGCCTGTTGTAATGCTTTGGTGAGCGGTCGTAGTGCCCAGCGCTGGGCTAATGTGGACGGAGCCAGGTCCTGGTATAGTGCGATAGAGACCCCTTGCCAGGTCACGTCGTCCTTTCCTCGTGCCGCCGCCATTATCTCCTCCTTCTCCCTATAGTTATGGAGGCGGCAGATGATATCTCGCGGAGGTTCCTGGTTTGAAGGCACAGCCCGTAGGGCTCTATGCGCTCTGTCAAATTTGATCCTCCTTTCCTCCGGACGGTTCAGAACTCCATTAAAAATTGAGGTGAGAGTGGGGATAATTTCGTCAGTTTGTACCGTTTCAGGGACCCCGCGTATTCTAATATTATTTCTTCTGCCCCTGTTCTGAAGATCTTCTAGCTGCCATCTGAAGGACTGCGAGCCGGCTAATTGCTTCTCATTCGCCGCTCTAAGGGAAGCCACTTCGGCCTGTAGTGTGGCGATGTTAGCTTCTGCCGCGGAAACTCGGTCAGAGAGGCCCGTTATGTCCGCATGGATCGCAGCAATCTCTGTTTTTGTAGATGTGACGATCCTTTCCGTTTGTTCATCTAGATCTTGTTTGGTGGGCAAACTGCGGAGGTATCGCCATATATCCTCCAGATTGCAGAGTGCCGACGGGCCCGCCTTCATAGATGTCGATGTAGCGGCCTGCTCTGCTCGTTCTGTCAGATCCGCCATCTTAGGTGACTCAGTGGCAGTCCTGAGGGCCTGAAAGTATCGGGTAACCGGTCTCTGTGTAGGGGGATTTGGGCACCGATCCTTTGCTGACTGCTTCCCAGATCTCCTCATACCCTTCCAAGAGCTGTTAGGTAAGAAAAAGCGTGAATTTGAGCTGGATAAGGCACACAGGGACGGGAGCTCAGCTTCCACACGACCTCACTCCTCCATGGTCGGCTCCGCCCCCTTTAATGGTTATTTTTAAAGTTTAATGGCTGCCAACTTTAAATGTGAGTATTTTTGGTTAATTAAGAAAAATAAAGGACTTTTCTCATTGTTGTGCTTTTATTTCGTTCAACCCTTTGCAGAAATGGGTAAGGGGTAATATGTACCCCTATACTCATTTCTCCTTGGGCGGGGGCTGGCACCTGGGGGTCACCTTCTTAAAATGGACTCCCACATGACAACATGAAACCCCCTCCCAGGGCATTGTCAGCTATCACCCCTTCCTGGGGCACCAGAGGTGGGGAAGAGCCCCTTGTCTATGGATTGGGCAAGGGCACTGGGGAGAGGCCCCTCTCCTCCAGAGCCCCCCATACCATGCACCATGCGGGCTATTATAGCTCAGTGTGCGAAGCCCCAAATGGCCGGGGCTCCGAGTGGGGCTTTAACATGCAGGCTATCCCAGCCTGCATGGGGACAAGGGGTTGAAGAGGCTCAGGAGGGGGGGGGGCAACATCTTTTTTCGATTTCTCACACTTTGAAAAAAAATTATCCAAAAAATAGGTAAAGTTGCCAGTGATCCTCCTTATACAGCCATATTGTGGCTGTATAGCGATCCCTGGCCAAAGGGTTGCCACTTTAACAGGGTTTCTAGGGGGTCCATATGCACTGTAAACTCTGTTATGAAATTCACTGTTCTTTCTTTTGATATAAGTACATTTTCACTACTGTTAGGTTGATACATTATCTGTCATTTACCACATTTAAATATATACTTTTTTCTTATTGTAAATTTAAAAATGATTTTCCTCAAAACCGTAAGATCTTTTTTTCTCTTTTTTCATTTCCCTCTTGTTCCCATTGTCCTCTTTAACATACTCTGCAAATTTGGTGTTTCTAGCACACACAGGGTCTGTGCTATTAACCACTAAATTTGGTAGCCATTGACTTTAATGTTAAATGCAAATGCAAATTTTGACAAAAAAACTGCCTTAAATGCGAATGGCGAACAACCATAGTTTGCCAATAACTGGCTGCTGGTGAACTGTTCGGGTCATATCTATCGGTGAATAAGGTGAAGAAGGTGAGAGAAGCACAGCTTTCAGATGAGCCATACTCTCCAATTTAAATTATTTTGGCTGGGGAGCACAGGTTGGGGGAATGCCAAGACACAAGGAAGTAGGGAGGGGGGTGCCACGGAAAACAGGACCAGACAACCCAACAGTCCCGGGCCAAGTCTGGATGGGTGGGAGGTATGCCAGTCCATTGAAAAATTTAATATTACCACCCAGGGGTGTTGTTAGCTCCAAAGAGTAGTGGCATGTGCCCCGGATCTATTCTGGGGTGTACCGGATTTCCCCCAGGCAGAGTAAGCTGTGGTGTCTCAATGGCGGGCATGCTGGGAGCGGTGGTACCTCTATGTGGGCTTACTGGATGCTGTGGTGCCATGCTGGGTGCTGTGATGCCTTTATGGGGGCATGCAGGGAACTGTGGTATGTAATTTTGGCCCCACCCATGACCACACCCAAATTCCGGTGCATGGCCACACCCATTTTTTGGCTGGAGTGCCCAAAAGTGCCCCGAATCTCTTAGGCTCCTAGCAACACCCCTGTTACCACCCCTTTCAACCATCACTGTATATACAACGGCAAGGGCATGATACAGAGGATACAGAACACGATGGGCTATGTCACACATGATACTGCTAGTAGTCACAGCTACTAAGGTGCAAACTAATTTTCTTCTTCAGTGCTGTGGGTAACAACTATTACATAATAGCAATCAGATGTTGCTGGTACAATGTGTTTTAGTTGTTAGCAACCGTATTGAATTTTGAATAAGATTAATAGCAACTGTTAATTATCTTAGTAGCTGTGACTTGTAGCAGCATCTTAAAGTAAATAAATCAAAGTTGCATACTTATAGTACATCAGTAGGGGGTAGGGATGGTCGGAACTGCTCATTTCCGATTCCACGGTAATTCTGATTTCCAACAATGTCAATTTCTAATTTTTCATTTTCCAGTTATCTGCTCTCATTTTTCCAACTTCCATTTTTCTTGTTTCCAATCTTCAGATTTCCAAGGAGAATTTTATCTGTCATTTATTACATCAGAGAATTCAAAAATGACAACAACAAAAAATTGGAAATTGGAAAAACAGAATCTTGTGATTTGTCTAAAATTGCCGTGGTAATCCAATTTTTGCTGACAAATTCTCCATTCTCTGATTGGTCCAATGCTTCCGAGTTGGGCAAAAATTACGGAGTTGTTTCCTGATCGGAAATGCGGAAATTTCATTCCACGGAATCCAAATGAGCATCCCTAGTAGGGGGCTTCCTCAGTTCTTTGTGATTCCTCCACTGCTGGCCAGCACTCTCTTCATCTTCATCTTCTGCTTCCCTCCATCTAAGAGCACTGCACAGACACCAGTGGGTTAGCCCATCCACAGTAGCATGGAGCTACCCATGCACCGAAATAAAAGCTGTGCAAGAGTAGCTCCATTCTAATGCACAGGCGTGGGCCATACTTTGCACCTGCACAGTGCAGCCACACTCATATACTGAGGTCGGACACTTGGCCGTGAGCTATCTTCGGTTTTCATTTTGAAGAATGTTAATAGGATCCCAGCACAGTGAGGGGGAGCGTGGGGAGAACAGGAAGCCTCTGCACCACCTTGTGGCTTCCTTCTACTGAGGAAAGTATCTAACTTTTCTTTTAAAGGTTATTACAGATACCAATTAAAGCACTCCTGAATTGTGCTTAACCTTTACCCTTTTACTTTCCTGATGCTTCTTCCAGACCACTGTAGTTCATGAGGTCCCTCAGCATCCTCTAGAAAACCTCTATTCTCCTGCTGGCAGCTATGTAAGATGTCCAACCTGAACACGAGTTATGTGCATGCACGGATCTCAAGAGAGAGATGCACAGAATGCACACAACAGAGTGGGATTGAGAAGGGTGCACATCTGTTGTCGGTGAGACTCACATTCGGGGTAACATGCCTATTGAATTTGCCAGCTGGAGAACGGAGGGGACGCAGAGAATGCTGAGGGACTTAACAGACTACGGGGGCAGGAAAAAAGCCCCATGTAAGTAAATAGCTACAGGTTTAAACACAATTCAGATGTACTTTAAAGGGGCACAACAGCGAAAAACTGTAAAATTTATTTAAAATTTGTGCAAACATATACAAATAAGAAGTACATTTTTTCCAGAGTAAAATGAGCCATAAATTACTTTTTTTCCTATAATGCTGTCACTTACAGTAGGCAGTAGAAATCTGACAGAAGTGACAGGTTTTGGACTAGTACATCTCTTGATAGGGGATTCTCAGCAAGGCTTTTATTCTTTATAAAGATATTTCTGAAAACAGATTTAAACAATGATGCTGGCCAGCTTCCCTGTTCCCTTGTAAGGGATAGTGGAGATGCCGCAGCGGAGACAGGCGGCATGGCGGCTGTCTCCGCGTGTCAGCCGGCAGCCTCTGCCGCGCAGTTTCATGCTGGTGATCTGCCTGGTCCTTCCATTGCACATAGATTGAGGGCTACGCACGCGCGTGCCAGGCGACAGGACCTTTATGCGAATAGAAGGGGAGTCAGCTGATCTGCCAAGTCAGCTGACTCCAACAGTACTTCGGATTGGCTGAGTGGCTGGGGCGGCGCTGCGGAGCAACTTAGTATATATAGTACCAGACTGTCAGTTGCTCCGTGTCTGCTGTTGCAAATGCTTACGTGTGAGCGCTCAGACCTTAGTCAGATCCCAAAGTGTGCTAGAACCAGCCGGAGCTGGGGATCCACACTTAGCCAGATTCTGTTGATAGCTTAAAGTACTAATTACATTGTATTGTCTGTTATGACCTTCTGCTTTAATTGACTATTCTCCTGCTTGCTGACTCTATACCTCTGCCTATCTTATTCACGTTGCCGACCCTGCCTGAACTCAACACTGAATCAGCCTTCTGTCTTTGTACCTTATCTGTCCGTACGTTGCCTACTCTGCTTGTCTGACCTCTCTATCCTTCGCCAGTGGGCCTAGCCACTGGTGAGGGATCTGTAGCATTCACCTGCCCCTCAGGTGAAGCTTTATTGTAGTACTGTCTGTAATACTTGCTCCTCAGGTATCCAATAGCTGTAGTATAGTCTTAATCACCTGCTCCTCAGGTGATCACCTTTTGCAGCACTGTTTGTAACACCTGCTTCTCAGGTGTCCACTGGCTACAGTACTGTCTTAATCACCTGCTTCTCAGGTGATCAACCTTGCAGCATTACCTGTAGCACCTGCTCCTCAGGTGCCCTTTAGCTGCTGTACAGCCGGACTCACCTGCTCCTCAGGTGATCCTTGGCTGCAGCATTGTCTGTAGTCACCCGTTCCTCGGTAGACCTTCTCTTCCTCATTACTGTTGCACCAAACACTATCTCACATTGGTAGTCCTGTGTCTGGTTATACTAGCATTATTGGTGATTCTGCAGATCACCACATAATCAGGTATAGCGTCTGTATTATTGGTGATACTGCAGATCACCAATAATCAGAAAATCTGTTTAGCTGACACCAATCTTTACATCCCTACACAGTTTTTTGGCAGTTGGACAGAGCAACTGCCATTCACTAAGTGCTTTTGAAAATAAATATATCCCTGAGAATCCCCTATAAAGAGATGGACTAGTCCAAAACCTGTCACTTCTGTCAGATTTCTACTACCTACTGTAAGTGACAGCAACATAGCAGAAAAGTAATTTATGGCTTATTTTACTCTGCAAAAAAATGTACTTTTTATTTGTATATGTTTGCACATACTTTAAATTTTACAGTTTTTCGCTTTAGTGCCCCTTTAAGGGTCCCAAAATCTGCTTTTTAAGGACCCTTACAGTGTGAAAGTGGCTGAGAGGAGGATTGTGTTAATGAGTAGTATACAGAGCACACAGGAAGATGTAGTGCAGCGGGTGAAGAAGGCCCTGAGATTGTCCCTCGGATTCAAGGGCTCAGGCGCTGTCACAACCTCTGCATCCCCTATTGCTACAACAGTGCATAATAGTACCTTGAAAGTGCAAAAGAAATAAAGGGAAAAATCCTCATGCACTGAACTTGCTTCTTGACCCGCCTATTCTCATCATCATCTCAAGATGTAAAGCACTTCCCGGAGCTAGTGGAAATAATTAATGCCAGTATTCTTACGAAAGCAGCTTAGCTACATTCTGAGAAAACAAGTGTTGCGTATAACAACCTCTGTTCTAACAAAGTGTCCGATGCCATTTCTGGAGATATGTTCCACAATTATCACTGCTGTCTAGTGTTGTAGCTATGAATAAGAAACAACAACACTTTTTCTGGTTGTTGTCACGCCTATGTAAAGTCTCATTTGCTCAATTTGATGCATTTGTCTTAGAAAGCCTCATTTTTTCGCATAGAATAAATAACAAGTCATTAGAACACCATAGTGTCAACTGAGATATCTTCCCTAGAGCGTCATCATTGTTTGAAAAATCATGCTACCTCAGGTTGGGTGAAAATAACATGTTTGCCATAATCAGACATCTGCAGAGAAGGTATATTCCACACATTTATAGTAATCCGAATAAAGGAATGTGATAAAAAAAAAACGGGAGAGAAACTAAAACTTTCACTTTTTCACTATTTGAGTAGTTTACTTTGACAGTATTGTGTCTAAGCCGTTTAATGTGAACCTTTCATTGGAATTCAAATCTTATATGTTGGCATCATGTACTTTACTAATGCATACATTTGAAAAAGGCACCTGTTCAAAAGGGCGCAGGATAGCGGTAGTAGAATATCAGTAGTTTTTCTGATATTCTATAACATTAATATAGTGTAATATCGGTAATCAGGGCCGGTGAAACATTTGCATCAGGCGCAGAGATTTCAGGGCCAGCATTTTTGGACTGTGTGTACCTTCCTAAGGAGGAAAGGAGTGGCTGAGGGTGAGCAATGTGTTTGTCACAGACTCGCAGCCAACCAGTGTGCTATTGTGTTGAGATGCAGCATGTCATGTGAGAACATTAAATGAAGCAGAGTTGTTGGGTGCTATGGGATCATTCCGAATTGGGCGGGGGGAGGGGGGGGGGGGGGAACGCATCCTCACCAGGGATGGTCGTAGTCAGCCAACTTCGCTACGCTGCAAATACGCGTAGTTTTACGCAATTACGCTTCGCCAAACTACGGCTTCAAAAACAAATATTCGCTTCGTATGCATTTCGTAGAATACGCATTTACGCGTAGTGCGAAGCGTAGTGTATGCAGATACTTATGCCCGTATGCAGAAAATTGTACTCATTAATTTTTTTATAAATGCATATACTGGTAACCCTTCTATGCATACATTCCCCTTTCCAATGCGTAAATTTGTATGCATACATTCGCATGCGGAAAATTAGACGCGAGTAACGCAATTGTAGTTCACTACGCAATACACATGTTGACTACGCATAGTGGGCGTAAGCTACGTGTAGCGGTACTTCGCTACGCGTAAATTCGTAAGCGTAGTTTTGAAACTTCGCCTATGAACTATGATGCGTAGATGCGAACTACGATGCGTAAATTCGCACTGGCGTAGTTTCTGCTCATCCCTGATCCTCACAAGTTTGCCTCAGGATGAAAAAGGTCTAGAACCGGCCCTGTCGGTAATATATGATAAAATCGGTCAGTGTTTGACCAATACTAATTTAAAATGTGCATACCAGGCTTAAGTGTACACTGTGGGTGTCAGTATTTTCTGTACAAGAATGCCGTATATAAACATTTTTAAACGCGCACACACACACACACACACACACGCACGCACAAGCGCACACACACACACACACACGGGTTGATTCATCAAAGGAAATAGCGCAAGCAACCTCCTGTTGCTCATGCTAATAAATCAACGCAACTTAATTGTGTTTTTCTGCATGCTACATGCGCTAGTAGCAGCGTAGCGTGCATAACTAAACAACGGCCGCTGCTCACGTCAGTCGTACGGTATTGATCTATCGCTGCTTTGATACTTCACTAGCATGGCGGCTACTATGTTAATTAACATCCTATAGTATAATCCCTGTGTCCCTGCATACACTCCTGTCCATGTGTCTCTGTGTCGTGCATTTACGATACTGCGCATATGCCGCAGGGACAGCCATTGGGACAGGAGCAGGACAGGCCAGGGGGTCGGCTGGGTGTGTGTGTGTGCGGTGGACATGCATCTGCGCACGCATGACAAGTGGCGGCGGTGACAGGCCTAGAGCCCATTTTTAAATGGGCTTAGGTCAACTAGTAGTTAATATGTAATCCACATAACTATGTTAGTAACTGTGTTAATTAACATAACATTTATCACTGTAAGAAATTCAACAAAATGTAAAAGTTTTACTGGTTAAGAGTAAACTGCAACTACTGCCACAACTTTGAAGCATTGATGTAAAAAGTTACAGGGGAATGGCATATTCGATTCTGTACGTGTTAACATATAACAGAAAAACAACATGCGGAGATTGGCATTGATGTATTGTTCCATGTCCTGCTGCTAATCACATCAAATGTGAAAGAGTTTTCAGTATGTGAGGGAATTTCCAATTAGAGAACATCATGCTTCTTTAGATACGACAATATTTTGACAAGAAAACAGAGATGTAGAGTTTGATAAATGGACCTTCAATCTTGTCAGGCACTGAAATGCAGCAGTTCAGACACAGAGCTAAACTTCGTAAAAAGTAAAAATACCCTGTTTTCAAAGCTATTTTTTATAGTTTGTTAAATGAGGTTTGTACATATTTGTTAATGAGTGAAAGAATAGATGCTCCAAAAACCATACCTTATTGCCACATTTTAATTTGTAGGCTGTCTTACTTATTTTCTTTAAAGCGGTATAAAACTCTGACATAATATTCAATAAAAACATGTTTTCCTACTTGTTATATCCCATACAGTTATCATATTTGCTTTTGTGCATAAGTATTATTATTCATTTAGAAATTACAAGTTCCCAAAGTACAATGTTTTTCTCTGAGAGCTGACACTGCATTTTATTTATAACTTGTGTATTCATACTGTAATATGTCCAGAAATGCTTTCTGAGTGTCTGTCTGTGTTATCGAGTGTCTGCACAGTCAGAGAAGTGTTTAAATTCCTCACTTGATACAATTAAGTAAACACAAGATAATGTTATCTCCAGTTCGGATGCGTTCAGCTTTCCCTGCAGGGAGTTTGTATGTCCTGTGTTTAACTAGTTGAATGCTGTTCTAGTAAAAATAAAAAATGGTGGTAGTATATAATATGCTGTAAATAATCTTTTAGAGCATTGAAGAAATGCTGGGTTTCATACCACTTTAAGAAAAAAAAAAAAAGTTGACGGTCATAATGATCTTTTGGCTTTACTAGCCCTAGTCATTAAAGAGGAGCTGTCAGCCATACTATCTCAGAAAACACATATATAAGTAGATAAATATTTTCTCTACTTACATAACATATGTATTGCTCTGTCCACATTTTGATTTTAGTTATTTTTCTATAGTAAAAAAAAGAGAAAATCCCTCTTAAGGTGCCCACCATCAAGAGATTATAGGCAGATTTGACAAAGAGACAATTTTATCTTTAATCAAATCTGATTAAAGATAAATTTGTCTGTTCGTCGAAGCTGCCCATATACTGCAGGCCGATTCTCGTCCGATTTCAGCATGAAATCTTAAGGGAATCGGCTGTGTCTACCGAGTCCACCCCGCCGCTGCCCCCCAATGTATAAATGTGACCCCCCCAGTGTGTGCATTTACACAATACCTGTCCTGTAGCAGCCTTCAACATGGTTTCCGTAACATCCGGGTGGCATCCGAACACACTGCTGGTGCATAGCATCTGACATCAAGCACTATGGGCAGATGTTAGATGCTATGCGCAAGTGGCATGTCCGGAGGTCGCCCGGAGGTAACAGACAACGCGTGGAGGCTGACATGGGACAGGTAATGTATTATGCACATACGGGGTGCCACGTTTATACATCACGACGGCAGTGGCGCGGGTTTCATCGTTTTGTCACTCATTCCGAAATCGGGCACCGCACACCTGGGCAACCAACTTTGGCCCGACATCTTGCACCAGGTGCGATCGACTAACGCGACTAATTTTGGCCAAAAATGTATCATATTGGTGAGCGGGCCTGCACTTGGCGGCACCGATTTTCAACCAATTCAATAATAATCGAATTGGTTGGTCAATCGGCCACCAAAATAATTTGATGTATGAGCACCTTTAGGATTTTCCATTTTGTCTGTGTCTATCTTGAAGCTAATCCTGACATAATTTCCTCCCTTACTCTGTCTGCGTATCATTGCCTGCCCCCTCCCAGTCTTCAGACACTCCCACCCAGATCTGCATTAGAAAGTGCATTGAGAAATATTGACCAGGCAGATAGGAACAGAGGTGTGTGTGTGTGTGTGTGTGTGCGTGGGGGGGCAGAAAGGAAAGAGGCTTCAGCCAATCAGGCTGCATTAGCTACGTCTGAGTGGAAAGTAAAGAAGTAAAAGTAAAACCCAGCATGCCCTGCAAGAAAAATTAGAGTGATATTTAACTTTTGGATTGCCTGGTTAGCATCCTTATTACCTGTTTACCAGATAACAATAAATAATTGTTTTTT
Organism: Hyperolius riggenbachi; assembly: GCF_040937935.1. Lineage (NCBI taxonomy): Eukaryota > Metazoa > Chordata > Amphibia > Anura > Hyperoliidae > Hyperolius > Hyperolius riggenbachi. The sequence continues at coordinate 115,064,978 of NC_090646.1, read as the reverse complement.
AATTTTATGCCCGACAGTTACTCTGCCCCTAAAGCTATGTACACACATGCGATAATTGTCACCCATCAGGGATCAGGAACGATGCTGAACAGACACATCCGCAACCTTGAGGCTAGCAATGTGTTCTGCTGCTATCAAAGGGGGCCAGAGGGATACAATCGATGGGCGACAGAGCGGCTTCTCATTTCTAGTGTTATTTCTAACCAGAGTTGTGCATTGCATATCCGTGGAACGCGGAACGCTCCAGAACAGTTGTATTTCAATTTGATTTTAAACTGCATAACTTTACACCTGTTGACAGTTTAATAATTGCCTAATAAACTTTTGACGTGCCCTGGGTTGTGGCTCTAAGTTTATTTTTTAAATAATAATAATTAATTATATTAATTATTAAGATATCTTGCAACACCGTAAACAAATAAAAATAGGTACAAACTAGAAGTTTTACATTTAGCACATGACAAGTACAAACTATGCTAGGAATTGTAACGATCGGTGTAACACAGAGAGGATCTGATTACCGGTGATCTGCAGTATCACCGAGAATGCAGATATATACCCGATTATTGATGATCTGCAGTATCACCGATAATCAGATATATCTCTAACCTCTGGACACCTGAGTAATATGAGTGTTTGGTGCAACCGTAATACTTTGAGGAGAGCACCCGCATAGAGGGTGCTAGGCAGTACAAGATACTGCTTAGAGAACAGGTTCCTTCCACTGGTCTGATGCTCCCCAAGGGGCGGAGCCAGGCTGAGAGTGGGAAGGATCAGAGAGTGAGTGACACCAAAGGTGAAGTGTCACTGACAGGACTGGGAACTATCTCCCAACAGGGAAGATAGTTCTCGAGGTCGGACAGGCCAGGTTGTTAACACACAGACAGATAAAGTACAGAGACAGGAGACAGATGCGGAATCCTAAGACTAGCAGAGTTTGGTAACAGAGTATCAGATATAGCGAAGTACCTAATCAGAGAACAGAAGAGTGGTCAGGAAAGCAGAAGGTCATAACAAATAATCAACAATGCCTAGACTTGGGTGTGAGCTCCTAGATCATCAACACCCCGGAACTGGTCTTGATAATAATACAGATGGTAACAGGATTCCTAGACTAAGGTGTGAGCTCCTTGGTCATCAACACCTTGGAAACTGATCTAGATAATAACACAGATACTGACAGAAGGTCTGAGTGCTACCACGTAGTGATCGCAACGCCAGACACCAGAGAAATGACCAGCACCCAGTATATATACCCCAGCGCTCTCCAGCGCCACCCCTAAGTGAATGAAAACTGCTGGAATTGTCAGCTGACCGGCTTGGTCAGCTGACGCCCTTCTGACTGTCATAAGGGCTCCGCGTCCTCCTGAACCTGTGTGGACTATCAGTCCCAGCCACACCAGACATGTGTTGTAATGTTTCTGCTGTGTTGGATGCGGAACCAGCCGCACCACTGTCCAAGCATGCGGCGGTTCCTCCGCGTTCAGCAGTACTGACAGAATTATGCCTATGCGTGCAAACATCCGCGTCTGACGCGGAATCCGCCGCCTTATTCATAAGACATGCGGCGGTTTCATCGCGCTCCGTCATGCCAGTGGATGCAGACCCACGCGTGCAAACTGCCGCGTTGGACTCGGAATCAGCCGCCTTGCTCTGAGTACTTGCGGCGGCTTTTCCGCGTTTTCTCACAGGAATAGAGGAGAACTCTCTGAATCAAGCTTGCAATCTTGGAGCAATGAGAAACGTATGTGCAAGCAGTTTGGTAGTCTCTGGATAGGAAAGGAAGATATATTGCAAATGTTTGCAGGTAGGGTAAGACTTACAGATTTGTTTAGTTATGGAGAGGGAAGCAGACTGTGCAATTAAAGGTGACACCAATGTAGTGCACATCAGAAGTGATGTCCTATAATGGCCCAAAAGAACCGACTAATAGTGAAAAATAACAATTGTATTAATTCTGAAACCAAATGCTAGTAAATATTGATAGGTCTTGCTTACATCAGGCTAGGTAGATGTGCCAATGATATATATAAAACCCGCACATTTTATTTGTCCATTTGTCCTGGTAATCCCAATATTACATATTAAAAAAGCTGAGTCCATAAGGTGACATTTTATGTATTTCGTTTTCAATTCTGTCACTGTGTTTTATTTTTACAAGCTTTTTATTGTGTTACTAAATATATGAAAATAAAAAAAAATATTGCCTTTGATTCAGTTTGTTACTGAAAGTAATTCACAAGACACAGGCCTCAACCCAAAAAAAACCTAAAGTCTATTCTACAACTTGTCAGGGTTAAAAGGATACCCCATATTTGTCATCTGATAACTATCTGAGCATCTAGCATGGCATTAAAGTCAAAGTATCCGTGTGGCTTTGTACGGGCCAATTTTTTCCACCAAGTATTTTAGGGCCATACTTAGTATGCATAGCCCCAAGAAGAGTGTGGACAGCAGAAAAAGGCCATAAATGTCATCATTATGGAAAGCTGACAACCAGGGCTATTCAAAAGTGGGTGTTTTGTAAGTTACCAACTCGTGTAATTTTGATGAATCTTTCCCAAGTTTGATCATAACTTTAAAAATTATGTTTTTTTTCTCATAATGGGTTGAGTTTGTCACTACCTATTTTGTATGTGACAGGGGATCAAGCTATAAGACACATCAAAATGTATTCTACCACTTAGTATGATTGAAATGAGGTCACATATACATCATATGATAACAAACTGAATGCACAGCAATCCATTATTCTCAAGGTGCCCCTATGGCTTTATTGCAAGCTATTTTTTTTTTCACTTATTGTTACAAGTCATTCTCTCTCTGCATTGCCCAAGAAGAGTCAGGACATAAAAAAGGCCACAAATGTCACTATTATGGAAAGCAAAAAACCAGGGCTATTCAAAAGTGGGTATTTTGTAAGCAACTGACTCGTGTAGTTTTGCTGAAACTTTGCCAAGTTTGATCATAATTTTGAAAATTATATATTTTTTCATGATGCATTGAGTTTGTCCCTATCTATTTTTTATGTGACATTGGCCCAAGCTATAAAACACATCAAAATGTATTCTACAACTCATTATGAATAAAAGGAGGTCACATCACATTTAGATCACGATCGTTTGGGAAAAAGTTGCCCGTTGCAAAAAAAGTCGCCGCAAACATTGCATCAATCATGGGTACAGACCTTCAGGCACACTGATTGGTTCACGGGCCACATGATCCCTTGCACCAATCATTGCCTTGGGGGACATGAACACTTTTTTTATTATAATAATAATGATTATTATTATTTTTGAAACACTTTTTTTAATTAATTGTACCACTTTAAAAACATTTTTGCTACTTTTTTTTTTTTTTTAATCAATGAACACTGTCTCTAGCAGAGACAGTGTTCATTGAGGGCTGGGAGGACACTGATTGGCCAAGGAATCACATGATTCCTTGGACCAATCACTGCAGCCACAAGGATCAAGGGATCACATGATCCCTTTAAACAATCAGTGGTGCAGGTCTGGGGTCACGTGCGTGCGCGATAACTCGCGCACGTGCGTTTATAGGAAGTAATTACTTCCTGATGCGGCGGTTTACTACCATTGCTGTTACAGCGCTGTAACAACTATCATTGTGGCTTTGGAGGGAGCCGATCAGGTAGAGGGACCACCTAGTCCCTTGCCCCGATCGGTAGTGTGGCGGACATGTAATCGCGGCAGGCAATCAAACGGTGGACGTAACTCCTACATCGTGGCATCCCTAGCAACAGCCATTCATGACATAGGCATTACATCTTTTCCTCTTAAGTGGTTAAGGGTAAAAGACAAAAATGGGATGTTTTTAAAATGCCTGTTCCTTCCTCAAGCTTGTCAATACCCTGAAATCTCACAACTGTCTAGTATTTATGCATATGGCCTTCCACATTCTTGTCCAATTAAATAATATCATTATTTAACATCCAATCAACAACAAGCCGGTAACAAAATGGACCTGATGGCAGACTGTGAGTCTAGTGCTAACTCCTCCCACTCACTTACACAAGACCAAACACACTGTCACAGGGCTCTTACCGTTCCTGTTGCTGCCCACACAGCTGTACCACAATGTGCCCGACTCACTGTGAATGTCACTATAGTTGGTACATTGCAGTCTGGCAAACCATGTTACAAAGCAGCTTTTATGTTGCAACCCACCACTGTGGACATAGCTTTAGGGTGTTCAATATTATACCATTTTTAGTAAACCAAATGGGCAAAACGATTATACTTTACTAATTACATTGTGTAGTATAAAGAGGGAAGGGTTAGAATTTTCTGCCAGGTTTTTACTGCTGTCTGGGTTCCTGCTGAGGAGACTTCCCTTGACTTTCCGAGAAAATAGGAACTTAATTGGTATCACACACTTTCTTTTAGATGCAGATTGCAGTGCAAGGACAGCAATACAGAACAAAAATATTTTCTAACTTTTGACTATAGTCTTACAGAGGCGTAGCTAGGGTTTTCAGCGCCCGGGGACAAAGACTATTAATGCGCCCCCAAAGTCAAGGTTGCCGCGCCAAAAAGGGGCGTGGTCACATAATAAATGTGGGCGTGGTTATGGGTGGAGCCAAATGTATATGGAGGTTAGCAGGCTCACGCTCACCCACCCTCCCTCAGTATGTACCTTCCAGCATGTTCCAAGACAAATTCAGCAATCATGAGCCCCCCCCGTCAAGACAAATTCAGCAATCATGAGACCCCCAACATAACCAACTCAGCAATCATGAGGCCCCCAACAAGACAAATTTAGCAATCATGAGGCCCCCAACAAGACAAATTCAGCAATCATGAGGCCCCCAACAAGACAAATTCAGCGATCTTGAGGCCCCCAACAAATCATGAGGCCCCCAACAAGACAAATTCAGTAACCATGAGGCCCCCAACAAGACAAATTCAGCAGTCATGAGTCACATAAATAGACAGCATTTCACATAAATATGCCCCCTTAATATGGTAGACACCACTCACCTGGCAGCAGTTCTCCAAAATACACTCAATCTGACGTGGTTCCCCAAAAATAGGTAGCCCCAGGTCTATAGTTGTCCCCAGAATAGGTGGCCAGCAGTATAGATGTCCCCAGAATAGGTGGCCAGCGGTATAGATGTCCCCAGAATAGGTGGCCAGCGGTATAGATGTCCCCAGAACAGGTAGCCAGGGGTAGAGATGTCCACAGAACAGGTAGCCAGGGGTATATGTGCCCAGTATATGTAGGCAGGGATATGTGTGCCCAGTATATGTAGCCAGAGGTATATGTGCCCAGTATATGTAGCCAGGGGTATATATGCCCAGTATATGTAGCCAGGAGAATAATATGTGCCCGGTATATATAGTCAGGCGTATATGTGCCCAGTATATGTAGCCAGGGGTATATATGCCCAGTCCATGTAGCCAGGGGGTATATATGCCCAGTATATGTAGCCAGGGGGTATATATGCCCAGTATATGTAGCCAGGGGGTATATATGCCCAGTATATGTAGCCAGGGGGTATATATGCCCAGTATATGTAGCCAGGGGTATATATGCCCAGAGTAGGTAGCCAGGGGTATATATGCCCAGTATATGTAGCCAGGGGGTATATATGCCCAGTCCATGTAGCCAGGGGGTATATATGCCCAGTATATGTAGCCAGGGGTATATATGCCCAGTATATGTAGCCAGGGGGTATATATGCCCAGTATATGTAGCCAGGGGGTATATATGCCCAGTATATGTAGCCAGGGGGTATATATGCCCAGTCCATGTAGCCAGGGGGTATATATGCCCAGTCCATGTAGCCAGGGGGTATATATGCCCAGTATATGTAGCCAGGGGTATATATGCCCAGAGTAGGTAGCCAGGGGTATATATGCCCAGTATATGTAGCTAGGGGGTATATATGCCCAGTCCATGTAGCCAGGGGGTATATATGCCCAGTCCATGTAGCCAGGGGGTATATATGCCCAGTATATGTAGCCAGGGGGTATATATGCCCAGTATATGTAGCCAGGGGGTATATATGCCCAGTATATGTAGCCAGGGGGTATATATGCCCAGTATATGTAGCCAGGGGGTATATATGCCCAGTAGATGTAGCCAGGGGGTATATATGCCCAGTAGATGTAGCCAGGGGGTATATATGCCCAGTAGATGTAGCCAGGGGGTATATATGCCCAGTAGATGTAGCCAGGGGGTATATATGCCCAGTAGATGTAGCTAGGGGGTATATATGCCCAGTAGATGTAGCCAGGGGGTATATATGCCCAGTAGATGTAGCCAGGGGTATATATGCCCAGTAGATGTAGCCAGGGGTATATATGCCCAGTAGATGTAGCCAGGGGGTATATATGCCCAGTATATGTAGCCAGGGGGTATATATGCCCAGTATATGTAGCCAGGGGTATATATGCCCAGTATATGTAGCCAGGGGGTATATATGCCCAGTATATGTAGCCAGGGGGTATATATGCCCAGTATATGTAGCCAGGGGTATATATGCCCAGTAGATGTAGCCAGGGGTATATATGCCCAGTAGATGTAGCCAGGGGTATATATGCCCAGTAGATGTAGCCAGGGGGTATATATGCCCAGTAGATGTAGCCAGGGGTATATATGCCCAGTAGATGTAGCCAGGGGTATATATGCCCAGTAGATGTAGCCAGGGGTATATATGCCCAGTAGATGTAGCCAGGGGTATATATGCCCAGTAGATGTAGCCAGGGGTATATATGCCCAGTAGATGTAGCCAGGGGTATATATGCCCAGTAGATGTAGCCAGGGGTATATATGCCCAGTAGATGTAGCCAGGGGGTATATATGCCCAGTAGATGTAGCCAGGGGGTATATATGCCCAGTAGATGTAGCCAGGGGTATATATGCCCAGTAGATGTAGCCAGGGGTATATATGCCCAGTAGATGTAGCCAGGGGGTATATATGCCCAGTAGATGTAGCCAGGGGTATATATGCCCAGAGTAGGTAGCCAGGTGTCCCCCTCCCTGCCTCCCCAGCAGGAGGGGAGCAGCGCAGAGAAGAGGGAGAGCTGCTCTCTCTCCCTCGCTGTCCCCTCCATTAATGTCCGGGTGCTGGCAGCGGCGGGCGGAACTTACCTCCGTCTCGTCGCAGTGCGGATGGATCTGCCGCTACTCTGGTCTAGTCCAGACCAGAGCAGCGGCTGCGGGATCCGAACTTCCGGCCGGCGCTGGAGCGAGACGGAGGTGAGTCCCGCCCGCTGCGCCAGCACCCGGACAATAACGGAGGGGACAGCGATGGAGGGAGGGAGAGCCCTAAGGTGAGAGAAGGGGGGGAGATGGCCCCCTTCTCCACCGTCCGCATAGCTCTCCCTCTTCTCTTCTCTTCTCTGCGCTGCTCCCCTCCGCAGAAAAAAAAAAAAAATTAGCTCAGCTGGGCGCCCTTAGGGGGCACTTGACCTACCCCGACCCCCCCTAGCTCCGCGCCTGTAGTCTTATAGTCTGTCCAATAAAAACATAATGTTTTCACCAGTTTTAGTTCAGTTATTGTCAGTTTTAAAGCATGCATCTATCCTTAAAAGGAACTGTATTGAAAATAACACAATAAATACATTTACTTATTTTTTACAATATTCATTCATGCATCAGGCGGCATCCCACCCACCCCCTCCCTCCCTGGCTGAAACAAGTGGCAGCTGTCTCCTGCAGTACAGTCCTGCTGGCTCCCCCTAGCCTGCTTCTAGACCTTAGATCAGCAGTGATCTGCAGCTCCACAGTAAAGAAAGGAAAGCGGTTCCCATAACAGCGTGTATACCAGAAGTACTTACTTCCGGTACATCTGCCATTACCAGATGTACCTCTCTTCACTGTGGTGCTATACATAGGAAACCTACCTGCCTATCCTATACTGTGAGAACCTACCTGGCTACTTATACTGGGGGAACCTACCTGGCTAACCTATACTCGGGGAACATAACTGGCTAACCTAAACTGGGGGAACCTACCTGGCTAACCTATACTAGAGAAACCTACTGGACTAACCTATAATGGGGGAACCTACCTGGCTAACCTATACTGGGGACACTTACCTGGCTAACCTATACTGTGGGAACCTACCTGGCTAACTATACTGGGGGAACCTACCTGGCTAACATATACTGTGGGGACATACCTTCCTAACCTATACTGGGGGAACCTACCTGGCTAACCTATACTAGGGAAACCTACCTGGCTAGCTTATATTGGGGGAACCTACATGGCTAATCTTTTCTGGGGGAACTTATATGGCTAACTTATACTGGGGGAACCTACCTGGCTAACCTATACTGTGGGGACTTACCTGGCTAACCTATACTGGGGGAACTTACCTGGCTAACCTATACTGTGGGAATCTACCTGGCTAACATATACTGTGGGAACATACCTTCCTAACCTATACTGGGGGAACCTACCCAGCTAACCTATACTAGGGAAACCTACCTGGCTAGCTTATACTGGGGGAGCCTACCTGGCTAACTTATTCTGGGGGAACTTATTTGGCTAACTTATACTGGGGGAACCTACCTGGCTAACCTATACTGGGGAAACCTACCTGGCTAACATATACTGTGGGGACATACCTTCCTAACCTATACTGGGGGAACCTACCTGGCTAACCTATACTAGGGAAACCTACCTGGCTAGCTTATAATGGGGGAGCCTACCCGGCTAACCTATTCTGGGGGAACTTATCTGGCTAACTTATACTGGGGGAACCTACCTGGCTAACTTATACTGTGGGAATCTACCTGGCTAACCTATACTTTGGGAAACCTACTTGGCTACCTATACTGTGGGAACCTACCTGGCTAACCTATACTGGGGGAATCTACCTGGCTAACCTATACTGGGGGAATTTACCTGGCTAATCTATACAGGGGAACCTACCTGGCTAACCTATTCTGGCACAACTATACCTGGCTATCTATACCTGGCTAACCTATACTGGGGGCACTTGCCTGGCTAACCTATACTGGGGGAACCTACCTGGATAACCTATACTGAGGCAACTACCTAGCTACCCTTTACTGGGGGCAACTATACCAGGCTACCTATAATGAGGGCACGTGATACCTGGTAAACCTATACTGGGGCAACTATACTTGGCTAACTATACTGGGGGCACATATACCTGGCTACTTATACAGGGGGCACCTATACATGCAGTTTAAATTGTCAAGTACTTTGCGATCATTCCAAATCCGGGGCAGGGCGCATCCTCGTAAGTTTGCCGCTAGCAGCATAAAGTCTATAGCCGTCCCTGCCTGAGGGTGCCCAATATAAAACTTGTCTTGTGGTCCGGGGCTTTTGAGCAACACCACTGCACAGTTGTACAGAATTTGTGGCTTTCCAAATGCCGCAGCAAAAATCATGCTGTGTTTGGAAAACCATATTGCAATGCAACAATAGCTCAAATACTTACGTACATAATTCCTTACAGACAAACCCTTCTGCACTGAATTCCTATTCTCACCATTATAAATTACTGGACTATGTGAAAGCAAACTTCACAAATAACACTGAACAGCAGAAGGCATTTCCTTAGCATCTTTTTTTTCCACCTAGTGAATTGCTGATGCGCGAAACCCCCTTACAATGTGGGTCATCCCATAAACCCAAGAACTGACCTCTGCATCATCTCTCTATATTCATCTCAACATCCTCAACTATGTTTCGCAAGTGTCTCTTGCCCAATAAACATTTCCGGCGTATGACAACTGATCCACAGAACGGATAAAATACCGCAGTGGCATTTGGAAGAAGTGTTTATCTGATAAACAAAGCTTGCCGTTATCAGTCTAATTACAATCTGCACTGCCATCTAGGGGATTTCACCAACGACAACACCGTATCTGTTCCAGACAAGACATTGAGCGAGCGTTTTTAGATTTTAATCTGAGCAGGGGAGCAGTCAGTCATGTAATGTTTGGAATACATTTTTAGATTAGGTATTTGAACAAGGTCACGGTGACAGTGCACCAAATAGCACAGAATATATGGCCCCATACCTGAGCTTTATAGAGCAGTACTTTACAAAAGCAACCTTGGAAAAACAGTGTTCCTTGTGAAATCAATATGATATGCTACGCTAGGTTCCAAGTAAATATTTTTACCTGTATTTGTTGATCCTCCCCCCCACCCCCAGCAAAACACTACCCAGCTATTAATCTTTTTATACGACACAGCTCCTAATAAATATTTTACAATGCAGCATTTAATATGACACTCACTGGCTAACAATTTACAGCAACTGCTGAAACTAGAAGCGTTTGATAATAACAGGATTCCAGGCGAGAGTGTTTGCATGCCTGCGTATAGGTAGAAACAACGGAAAAGATGCTCATTAATTATCTCAGGTGGCTTATTTCGAATCTAAAACTGGCAGTGCTTAAGGCGATCAGCGGAACATGGCAGGAGACAGGGAGAGGAGCTGAAAACAGGTATGGCAGCAGCGCAGGAGTTTCTTTGAGTATAGGGGGGGCACAATCTGTCCTCTGTGTTCTGCTGCTGAGGCATGTAACCGTCCCCCCCACTGGGGAATGTAATGAAGGCTTCAGGGATATTGCACTGTGTAGGTTCATGCGTTTAATTACATCTCTTCAAAGGTAAACATAGTGTGGGATCCATTTTGTGCTTTGTGTAGTGAGTAATGCATAATATTTGCTTAAAGGAAACCTGTAGTGAGCCTAGAATCTATAACCTAACGCTATTAGAGAAGCTCCGACACCCTTTGTTTTAGTGTTTGTGCTGCCAGAATTAACCTTGGGCTTTCCCTCATGGTGCCTAAATAAATACAGGCTCCCTGAAAGCTATAGAAGTAGACATGCCATCCTGCAAAGCAGTGAATGATCTGTTCCTGAGTGACCCCTCTCTCCACAGGTCTGGGGACTGTTCACAGGCAGTGTAAGGAGCATTGATCTTTTCACAGTTTCACAATGTCAGAATTAACATGTCCCATTGCCTCATTCTGCCTGTTGTTTTGTAAAGGTTGGCTAATAAAGTTACAAGAAAACATCAAATGAAGTGAAATCTTGTACAGAGCTTTATCACAGTCATTCCTGTTTATCAATGATCAGGGCCTGTGCATATGGCAAATGTGACAAGGGTGGAGAACAAATGGCGTAGAGGCAATTTAACATGTTGACAGTAACAAGTGGTAAGCAGCCCCGTTTCTATGGGCGGGCAAGGCAGGTGACTGCCCGGGGTACAGTGGGGGGCACAGTGATGGAGGTGGGAGCAATGGCCACACTTCTTGCTATTCATGAAGTAGTGAGAGTAAGGGACTGCAGACAGAGGAGCCCGGCGGCAAGTAACTGATGCATAGAACACTCAAGTAGGTGAGGTGTTCCTACTAGACTTACCACTGCTCTTACTCTGCAGTGTAGTGTGAGCATGGAGGGGGGCCCTGAGGAGAGGGTGGGAGACATCTGCCCCCTTCCTCCCCATGGCTGAGTCCTAGTGGGGCTGTGCCTCCCCCTCCATCACCTATACTGGGGGCACCTATGTCTGGCTACCTATACTGAAGGCACCTCTACTTAACTACCTATACTGGTGGCACCTATACATAGCTACCTATACTGGAAACACCTATGTCTGGCTACCTTTACTGAGGGCACCAATTCCTGGCTACCCATACTGTGGGCACCTATGTCTGGGTACCTATACTGGGGGCATCTATGCCTGGCTACCTATACAGGGAGCACCTATGCATGGCTACCTATACTGGGGGCGTTTATGGCTGGCTATCTATACAGGGAGCACCTATGTCTGGCTACCTTTAATGAGGGCACCAATGCCTGGCTACCCATACTGGGGGCATCTATGTCTGGGTACCTATACTGGGGGCACCTATTTCTGGCTACTATACTGTATTGACAATAATGTTTGCAAGTCCACAGTGGGGGGGAGCACAATTTTCACACCCTCACCCTGGGTGAAATTTAGCCTAGAATCTGCCCTGGTGGTAAGTATTGCTGCATCTCAGAGATCAGAGATAAAGGGGTGTATGCACTAAACTGTGATGAAAACACCAGTATTGTGAAAACTGTAACTTTTAAAACACACTTTTTTTACATTTTTTTTTTTTATTGAAGTTTTCTGACCATATAATGAACAACTTTACTATATGCATATGTTATACATTATGCAATGTGCAGTATAAAGGAGTATTTGAACATTATAACAAACTGTTACAGATCTATGCATAGGAAACAGCCTCTGGCGGATGGTTTAGTTGAGCAGCCCAATCACTGGTTACCTGGTGTTATACAAAGTTAGAGGTATTTAAAACACACTTTAACACATGCAAAAAAAAGAACATTTCTCACAGAGTAAAGTGACCTATAAATTACTTTTCTCCAATGTTGCTGTCACTTACAGTGGGAGGTAGAAATATTACAGTGGGAGGTAGAAATCGGACAGAACTGACATGTTTTGGACTATCCCATCTCCTTATGGGGGATTATCAGGGTGTAGCACTTATTGAATGGCAGTTGCTCAGTCCAGTTGCCAAAAATGTGAGTGTGTGTGTGTGTGCCGGGAAAGGGGGGGGGGGGGGATTTAACCAGGGATTGCTATTGTGAAAAATAAGCAAAATAAAAAAAATCCCCTATGAGGAGCATGACTAGTCAAACATATATCACTTCTGTCAGATTTTTACTACCTACAGTGCTGCCAATAATTACTCATACCCCTGGGACATTTTGACTTAAAGTTACTTTTATTTAACCAGCAAGCCATTTTTTGATGGGGAATGACGTAGGTGTCTCCCAAGAGATAACAAGACAATGTACAATAGGCATTATTGTGCGTGTGTGTGTGTGTGGGGGGGGGGGGGGGAATTAATTCTCAGCTTTTATGTACATTTGTGCAAAAAGTGTCCAGTCCTAAATTATCCATACTCTTCTCAATAACCCTTTATTGGCTATTGTGGCAATTAAACGCTTCCTATAATTGCAGACTAGCTTTTTGCATGCCTTCACATGAATGTTTGCCCATTCATCTTTATCAATTCAGGTCGGAGGGTCTTCTTGCCATCATCCTGATCTTTAGCTCCCGCCACAGATCCTCAAGTGGATTTAAGTCAGGACTCTGACTGGACCACTCCAAAATGTTAATGTTGTTGTCTGCTAACCATTTCTTCACCATTTTTGCTGTGTGTTTTGGGTCATTGTCATGGTGAAATGTCCACTGGTGCCCAAGGCCAAGTTTCTCTGCACACTTCCTGATGTTGTCATTGAGAATCCTCATGTATTGCTCTTTTTTCATAGTGCCTTTTACTGGGATTAGGTTCCCTGGTCCATTGACTGAAAAACACCCCAAAGCATTAGGTTACCACCACCTTGTTTGACAGGGGGGATGGTGTTCTTTGGATCAAAGGCTTCTTCTTTTTTACGCCGAAGGAAACCTCATTTTGACCAAACAATTCAATTTTTGTTTCATCTAACCATAACACAGAAGACCAGAAGTGGTCTTCTTTGTCCAGATGAGCATTTGCAAATGCCAAGTGAGTTTTTGTGTGCCTTATCTGGAGACTTGGCGTCCTCCTTGGTCTGCATTCGTGGAACCCAGCAGTGTGCAGTGTCCGTTGAATTGTCTGCCTTGAGACATTGCCACCAGCAGAGCCCAGAATCACCAGGATGGCCTTGGTGGTGATCCTTGGATTCTTTTTCACCTTTCTCACTATCCTCCTGGCCAGCACAGGTGTCACTTTTGGCTTCTGACCACATTCTTTGAGATAATACTTTGCACTGTAGCCACTGGAACTTGAAAACATTTAGAAATGGTCTTTAAGCCCATTCCTGACTTGTGAGCTGCCAAAATGCGCAGTCACAGGTCCTCACTGAGCTCCTTTGTCTTAACAGAGGCGCTTGACCCAGCTGTTGACCTTCTTTTGTGTTCTCCAACCTTGATTGCCTGATGAAGCGGGATATTGGCCCATGCAATGTGTTGCACACTAGGAGATATTGTAATTAATTTTACTGTTATTATAATAACGGCTTATTTGTCCGGTGTAATGAATAGCGGAGATGCCGCCGCGCGGACAAGTGGCAGGGCGGCTGTCTCCGCGTTCAAGCCAGCAGCTGTTTCCACGCAACAACAAGTCTATGGTTTGCCAGGTCCTTCTAGTGCACACAGATGGAGAGTTACGAGCGCGCGTGCGCCAGGCGACAGGACCTTTATGCCAGCAGAAGGGGAATCAGCTGATCAGGCCGATCAGCTGATCCCAGATGGACTCCTGATTGGCTGAGTGGTTGGGGCGGCGCTGCGGAGCGCTGGATGTATATATAGAACTTGCTTGTCAGTTGCTGGTTGTCTGCCGTTGCGAATACTCACATGTGAGCACTAGTCAGATCCCACAGCGTGTTAGAACCAGTTGGAACTGGGAATTCACACTTAGCCAGATTCCGCTTTAGGATATTACTGTGTTAAACTTCAGCCTAGTTCCCGGGTGTTGAGTCTAAGGACCTCACACCTTAGTCTAGGATATTACTGTGTTATACTTCAGCCTAGTTCCCGGGTGTTGAGACCAAGGACTTCACACCTTAGTCTAGGATATTGCTGTGTTATACTTCAGCCTAGTTCCCGGGTGTTGAGACCAAGGACCTCACACCTAAGTCTAGGATATTACTGTATTATTCTTCAAACTAGTTCCCGGGTGTCGAGACCAAGGACCTCACACCTCAGACTAGGAATGTGTTATATTGTTACTTGTTATGATCTTTAGCTTTGCTGACCTTTCTCCTGCTTTCTGATTCGGTACCTCACATATCTGATTACCAGTTGCCTACCTTGCCTGTACCCGGTTACCGAATCAGCCTTCTGTCTCTGTACTTTATCTACTCGTGTGTTGCCGACCTGGCCTGTCTGAACCTTCTGGCTGTCACTCATCCCTTGAGTGATCAGTCTTACTGTACTACTCGTGACACCAACTCTCCAGGTGTCAATTAGCTGCAAGGGCTGCCTGCTCCTCAGGAAGTCCTCTTGCAGTTCAGTCAGGGGGCTCTACCTCATAAGAGTCCACTGGCTGCAGTACGGTCTGATTCCCAATCCATCAGGGAATCCTTGGCTGCAGTACAGTCTGATTCCCAATCCATCAGGGAATACTTGGCTGCAGTACAGTCTGTCTCTCCTCCGCTTGAGGAGGTCAACTTCATCACAGCCAGTGGCTACCTGCACCTCAGGGGTCCACTGGCTGCAGTAGAGTCTCTATCTCCCGCTCCTCGGGAGATAACCTTTCTTACTGTTGCACCAAACACTTTACTACACTAGGTGTCCTGTGTCAAGCTATAATGGTATTATTGGTGATTCTGCAGATCACACATAATTGGGTATAGCATCTGTATTATTGGTGATACTGCAGATCACCAATAATCAGAAATACTCTGTGTGCTGACACCAATCGTTACATCCGGTCATTATTACCTGAGGGAGGTGAGTCCACCAACTTCCTTCCTTTTAAAAGGGGTTTAATTGCTTTTATACTTTGTTGGCGCCTCTGTTTACCTGTTTTATTACTTTGTCTTAGTCATGATTGTCCACAAACCAACTGCAATTTTTCACCTGTTGAGCTAATTAAAACAGCTGTTCCCAATTAATCAGGTAATTAGGATGCTTCAGAACATCTTGGACTATTTGGAATGGTATATAACTTTGGATTTTCCCACAGACTGGGACAGATTGTGAAGGGTATGAATGATTCTGGACTGGACACTTTTTGCTCAAATGTAAATAAAAGCTTAATCAAGCAGAAGCTGAGCAAGTCAGCCAATCGTTGGAGAGGGCTTCAGTTGCATATAGACAATGGCTATATGACCAGCAGGGGGCACCAGCGTGCAGGATATTCCCTCTCATCTGCCTCCCTCCTAACTAAACTGCATGGGAATCTACAATAAAATTAAAAACAATGGTGCACAAGCCAGTCTGGGGCCCCGGGAACTCTCACTGCTCGGGGCCCCAGAACCAGCATGTAACACCATATGTGAGCGCAGTCAAGCCCTGGAGCTGCCACCCCCAAGAGCCTGTCCCCAACTGCTCTGAAACTTACCAAACACACAAAGGAAAATACTCACTCCCAAACAGTCCTCTGCTGCTTTATAAAGCCTGCAGGTTGCTTATAAGCCAATAAGAAGTGCACACACACATGTTACACCACGTGTGTGTGTGCACTTCTTATTGGCTTATAAGCAGCCTACAGGCTTTATAAAGCAGCAGAGGACTGTTTGGGAGTGAGTATTTTCCTTTGTGTTTTTGGTAAGTTTCAGAGCAGTTGGGGACAGGCTCTTGGGGGTGGCAGCTCCAGGGTTTGACTGCGCTCACATATGGTGTTACATGCTGGTTCTGGGGCCCCGGGCAGTGACAGTTCCCGGGGCCCAAGCTGGCTTGTGCACCATTGTTTTTAATTTTATTGTAAATTCCCATGCAGTTTAGTTAGGAGGGGGGCAGATAAGAGGGAATATCCTGCACGCTGGTGCCCCCTGCTGGTCATATAGCCATTGTCTATATGCAACTGAAGCCCTCTCCAATGATTGGCTGACTTGCTCAGCTTCTGCTTGATTAATCACTGCAGACTAGGTGTAACGTGTGTGTGTGCACTTCTTATTGGCTTATAAGCAGCCTGCAGGCTTTATAAAGCAGCAGAGGACTGTTTGGGAGTGAGTATTTTCCTTTGTGTTTTTGGTAAGTTTCAGAGCAGTTGGGGACAGGCTCTTGGGGGTGGCAGCTCCAGGGTTTGACTGCGCTCACATATGGTGTTAGATGCTGGTTCTGGGGCCCCGGGCAGTGACAGTTCCCGGGGCCCCAGGCTGGCTTGTGCACCATTGTTTTTAATTTTATTGTAAATTCCCATGCAGTTTAGTTAGGAGGGGGGCAGATAAGAGGGAATATCCTGCACGCTGGTGCCCCCTGCTGGTCATATAGCCATTGTCTATATGCAACTGAAGCCCTCTCCAATGATTGGCTGACTTGCTCAGCTTCTGCTTGATTAATCACTGCAGACTAGGTGTAACGTGTGTGTGTGCACTTCTTATTGGCTTATAAGCAGCCTGCAGGCTTTATAAAGCAGCAGAGGACTGTTTGGGAGTGAGTATTTTCCTTTGTGTGTTTGGTAAGTTTCAGAGCAGTTGGGGACAGGCTCTTGGGGGTGGCAGCTCCAGGGCTTGACTGCGCTCACATATGGTGTTATATGCTAGTTCTGGGGCCCAGGGCAGTGACAGTTCCCGGGGCCCCAGGCTGGCTTGTGCACAATTATGTAAATAAAAGCTGAGAAATGTTTTCCTTCTACAATAATGCCTCCTGTACATCGTCTTATTATCTTTTGGGAGACACCTATCTCATGTCCTGTCGCAAAATTAATGAAAGTAACTTTAAGTCAAAATTTTCCAGGTATATAAACAAATACACAGAGAGGGTTTGGATCAGCACCCATCAAAGGAGAAAAGTGTGTGCCGAAGCTTACAGCATTCCACACCACTAGAGCTGTCACTTCAGAACATCCACTTGAAGCAGGCACCACCTATGTAGATAGTCGTCTCTTTGTTAATCACATCAGTTAAAAGCAGCAATACAATGACAGACCGCTGTTTCCAGCTATCATTCTCTTTGTCAAGTTGTCAAATCTGCAATACCGCAGATTGACAAATTGACAAAGAGAATGATAGCTGGAAACAGCGGTCTGTCGTTGTATTGCTGCTTTTAACTGATGTGATTAATAAAGAGGCGACTATCTACATAGGTGGTGCCTGCTTCAAGTGGATGTTCCAGGTATATGAATAATTATGGGCAGCACTGTACTACTAGCACATCTACTTGCACTTTAGCATGCGGCTCACGGAGTCGCTCTGACTCCTGTACAGTACTGTTTAGATGACGTCAGCGCGACGCTGTAAGATGCAAGCTGAAGTGCAAGTAGGCATCTTATACCAGAGGGGACCCCGGGCCACCGACAGGGAGCAAAGCTGCTGCAAGGGCACAGGACAGGTGCAAGGGGCTGGAGTAAGCCCCAGGTAAGTAGATTTTTGTTTTTAAATCACCTCGGACCTTCCCCTTAAGTGGAGCGAGGGTTCTGACATTTGTTGGCCCTTCCTCTATATAACAAATTCTACTCTACTACCATTGGCGCAGAGCTGCACAGGGAGAGTTTTTAAATGAGTATGATTAGCAGACTGTATATTCAAGAACTCCCTTTATAACTCTGCATTGAAGGAAATCTGTCTCTTGGGACAAGTGAGCTGATTGAGTACCTGAAAGAAAGTGGTCACTTAATGTGTCTACAAATTAATTGTACAGTCTTTGCAAAGAAAGAGTTATGTGTGCTGTTAGCCAAACAACAGGCTTGATTCACTAAAGTGTGATAACTGTTATCATAGCAGTTATCATGCTATCTGCCTCACTCAAAGGTTTGCGTGTGCACAGTGTTACTTTGCGTGATAAGCGATCAAGTGCAATTTGCACGTGAAATTCAAACTGTGCGCACGCAAACCTTTGCGTGCGGCAGATCGCGTGATAACTGCTGGGATAGCAGTTATCACACTTTAGTGATTAAAAACAATGGTGCATGAGCCAGCCTGGGGCCCCGGGAACTCTCACTGCCCGGGGCCCCAGAACCAGCATCTAACACCATATGTGAGCGCAGCCAAGACCTTGGAGCTGCCACCTCCAAGGCCTGTCTCCTACTGCTCTAAAACTTACCAAACACACAATTGGAGAACCTCACTCCCAAACAGTTCTCTGCTGCTTTATAAAGCCTGCAGGCTGCTTATAAGCCAATGAGAAATGCACACATAATACACCTAGCCTGCAGTGATAATCAAGCAAAAGCTGAGCAAGTCAGCCAATTAGTAGGAGAGGGCTTCAGTTGCATATAGACAATGGCTATATGACCAGCAGGGGGCACCAGCGTGCAGGATATTCCCTCTCATCTGCCCCCCTCCTAACTAAACTGCATGGGATACTACAATAATTAAAAACAATGGTGCATGAGCCAGCCTGGGGCCCCGGGAACTCTCACTGCCCGGGGCCCCAGAACCAGCATCTAACACCATATGTGAGCGCAGCCAAGACCTTGGAGCTGCCACCTCCAAGGCCTGTCTCCTACTGCTCTAAAACTTACCAAACACACAATTGGAGAACCTCACTCCCAAACAGTTCTCTGCTGCTTTATAAAGCCTGCAGGCTGCTTATAAGCCAATGAGAAATGCACACATAATACAACTAGCCTGCAGTGATAATCAAGCAAAAGCTGAGCAAGTCAGCCAATTAGTAGGAGAGGGCTTCAGTTGCATATAGACAATGGCTTGGCTGCGCTCACATATGGTGTTAGATGCTGGTTCTGGGGCCCCGGGCAGTGAGAGTTCCCGGGGCCCCAGGCTGGCTCATGCACCATTGTTTTTAATTATTGTAGTATCCCATGCAGTTTAGTTAGGAGGGGGGCAGATGAGAGGGAATATCCTGCACGCTGGTGCCCCTGCTGGTCATATAGCCATTGTCTATATGCAACTGAAGCCCTCTGATACTAATTGGCTGACTTGCTCAGCTTTTGCTTGATTATCACTGCAGGCTAGGTGTATTATGTGTGCATTTCTCATTGGCTTATAAGCAGCCTGCAGGCTTTATAAAGCAGCAGAGAACTGTTTGGGAGTGAGGTTCTCCAATTGTGTGTTTGGTAAGTTTTAGAGCAGTAGGAGACAGGCCTTGGAGGTGGCAGCTCCAAGGTCTTGGCTGCGCTCACATATGGTGTTAGATGCTGGTTCTGGGGCCCCGGGCAGTGAGAGTTCCCGGGGCCCCAGGCTGGCTCATGCACCATTGTTTTTAATTATTGTAGTATCCCATGCAGTTTAGTTAGGAGGGGGGCAGATGAGAGGGAATATCCTGCACGCTGGTGCCCCCTGCTGGTCATATAGCCATTGTCTATATGCAACTGAAGCCCTCTCCTACTAATTGGCTGACTTGCTCAGCTTTTGCTTGATTATCACTGCAGGCTAGGTGTATTATGTGTGCATTTCTCATTGGCTTATAAGCAGCCTGCAGGCTTTATAAAGCAGCAGAGAACTGTTTGGGAGTGAGGTTCTCCAATTGTGTGTTTGGTAAGTTTTAGAGCAGTAGGAGACAGGCCTTGGAGGTGGCAGCTCCAAGGTCTTGGCTGCGCTCACATATGGTGTTAGATGCTGGTTCTGGGGCCCCGGGCAGTGAGAGTTCCCGGGGCCCCAGGCTGGCTCATGCACCATTGTTTTTAATTATTGTAGTATCCCATGCAGTTTAGTTAGGAGGGGGGCAGATGAGAGGGAATATCCTGCACGCTGGTGCCCCCTGCTGGTCATATAGCCATTGTCTATATGCAACTGAAGCCCTCTCCTACTAATTGGCTGACTTGCTCAGCTTTTGCTTGATTATCACTGCAGGCTAGGTGTATTATGTGTGCATTTCTCATTGGCTTATAAGCAGCCTGCAGGCTTTATAAAGCAGCAGAGAACTGTTTGGGAGTGAGGTTCTCCAATCACACTTTAGTGAATCAAGCTCAATGCATGTTGTCTTGGCTCCAAGTAAGCATGTTTTGAATAACTTGCCTAAGCATACCATACTTGGCTGCAGGTTTAAAAGTAGAACTATTTTTTTTAATAATATTACGCTACAAAAACAGGTTATAAAGCACTGTTCTTCAGTAAGTTAAACATTTTATACCAAGGTCTCAGTGAAACTTTATTTATTTATTTGATTTTTTTACTCAACCTCAGAACTACTGCTCTGTCTAAATTAGAGCAATGTATACTGTATATTGTCTTTGCAATGTAGGTATGTGTTACCCAGGTAATTGTGCAACACACGCTCCATAACTGATGTAAGTACTTTTACATTTTTCACTTTTACTGCTCGTTCATGCATTAACCCCCATGTCAAATATGACTTCAGATACCTTCTTACTGGCAGCAAGGGGCATTTATTTGCCATATTTCTCTCCTTTCCAAGAATGGGTGGATTTAATTGGCAGGAGAATCGTGTGTTCAATAATATGAATTCTTTATCTGCTGCATAATCAGATGTCTGTCAAGAACATGTCTCTTGTGTTAATATACTGATTTATGTGTTAATTGGGTGTAGAATACATATTTTGGCTTGTCTATATTATAGTTATGCTGTGAATCACCTTATGGTTTTTGCCATTGTTCATGTGGGTGCTTAGATAATTCAAGGTGTATCACAGCACCAGGATCATCTGAAATATATGGCAGACGGATATTGTTATGAGATACTCCAATACCGAAAAAGAATTATTTACTAAAAATCGGAGTAACCAAGCAGCTCAGGGTGACCGAAACCACTAGGAATGTATAAGGGGATAAAAGAGACCAAAAAGCCCTCCTACTAACAATAATAAACAATACTTGGTGAAATTTTCCTTCTTAAAACAGAAGGAAACGTGCAAAAATTCAGCTATGAGTGAAGATTTGTGGTTACCCACAATGCACCACTACTGAATATTCAAATTATCTCTTTTTGCCCCTGTAAGCCAGGCTAGCAGTAGTGGTGCATTGTGTGTAACCACAAATGCTCACTTATAGCTGAATTATTGCAAGTTTACGTTTGTTTTAAAACATCCAGGAGGTGTGAAGTGTCTGGCACTATAGTTTATTAGTAGCAAAACAGGAACAAACATCGTGTGGCATGATGCAGTTGAAACAACATTGCGTGCAGTTGAAGACTGACATAACATCAGGACAGTATATTCACATAAGTGGATCATCACAGGAGTGTTAAACGATATAACTGGGTGTAGGGAGGTTGCAGGTGTGG
Source organism: Hyperolius riggenbachi (assembly GCF_040937935.1). Taxonomy (NCBI): domain Eukaryota; kingdom Metazoa; phylum Chordata; class Amphibia; order Anura; family Hyperoliidae; genus Hyperolius; species Hyperolius riggenbachi. Next base: position 115,043,174 of record NC_090646.1, on the reverse strand, counting down.
GCACCAATCGGTGCATGGCCTTACGACCGTTCTGCACTCCATACTTTAGATGAAGCTCGGCGTAAACCCTGCAAAACGGTCGTAAGGCCATGCACCGACAATGGCCCACACCTGCAGCCTCCCTGCACCCAGGTATAGCATTTAACACTCCTGTGATGATCCACTTATGTGAATATACAGTCCTGATGTTATTTCATTCTTCAACTGCACGCAATGTTGTTTCAACTGCATCATGCCACACAATGTTTGTTCCTTTTTTGCTACTAATAAACTATAGTGCCAGACACTTCACACCTCCTGGATGTTTTGCATAGGCTATGCTTTTTGTCTCGAGCACATGGTTTAGCTGGGTGTACATGTACATCTGCCTGCAAGCTACAGCATTACCCGAGTGCCTGCCAGCTCTCCCACAAACCTCCTTCTGTTTTAAGAAGGCACATTTCAAGTATTGCTTATTAGTAGGAGAGTTTTTCAGTCTCTTTTATCCCCTATACATTCCTAGTGGTTAGGATCACTCAGAGCTGCTTGGTTACTCCATTGTACTGGTCCAAGCCCTATCCCATACAGCCATATCAATCCCTGCCAGTACCATGTATTGATGAGGGCCAAAAGCCTGAAACAGGCTGTCTACATGTGGGGTTGATGTGGCTGTGTAATCCAGCGACTCTGGATGCTTGCCTGGCTTACAGGGCTGAGGAGAGATAATTTGCATATTCAGTAGTGGTGCATTGTGGGTAACCACAAATGTTCACTTACTAAAATCAATCAGGATAATTGCATGCTAAAAACACTGGTCCTGATGATATATTACTAAAGATAATTATATAGATGAGAAGTGTGACATCTTACCTTCTCAGAAGGACAAACCATAGGTTTATAGAAAAGGTATCCATAGCTTTATAGAAAAGGTATATTTAATAATGCACAATAGACAACGCGTGACCAAAAACTTCTAAGGCACTTGTATTGACCTGGAGAAGCTGGCCAAGACCCATGAATTGCATTGTATATTGTGCATTATTAAATACACTTTTTCCATTAACCAGTGGTTTGTCCTTCTGAGAAGGTAAGACATTACACTTCTCATCTATACAATTATCTATAGTAGTATATCATGAAGGGCACTGGGACACTGAGCGGGGAGGGTTATTTTCCCAGAGGCTCAGATGGTGGTTGCAGGTTTTGCAACCCACACTTGTGAGAATATTACTTACACCCGTGTTCTTTCATTTACACCATTGTCCAATTATACTGCACCATTGTGCTCCTGGTCTCTCTCATTCCACAGATACTTGCCGGTCAAGGGTCAAAACTCTTTCTATCTAAAATAATCACATGGTTCAAGTTTTGGCTTTATGACTGCTTTCCGTTTTTGGTATTAACTATACAGTACTGTGTTCAATTCTGCACCTTTCCTTCATTGTTCATCTAACAATAACTTATACCCTAGAAGTTTTAAATCAGGATGATACCATTTATTGGCTAACTACAAATGAATAAGAATGAACAAGCTTTCGGCCTTGTAGCCTTCGTCAGGTTTACATCTTGTCCCCTACTGCTACTACTAACTTATACCCTATAATAATAACCTCCCACTACCCATCTCCCTATCCTTTATTAATGCCTAACCTTCTGATACTTACCTTTCATTCAGCACCAGTGCCCAGTCCACTGTTCCATTGCCAATACATCTACTGTTGCAAAAAACAAAAGAGAAAGATGCTTTTTAACCCCCTTGGCGGTATGAAAAATACCGCCAGGGGGCAGCGCAGCAGTTTTTTTAAAATTATTATTTTTTTAAATCATGTAGCGAGCCGAGGGCTCGCTACATGATAGCCGCTGCTCAGCGGCATCCCCCCAGCCCCGCCGATCGCCTCCGGCGATAGGCGATCAGGAAATCCCGTTCAAAGAACGGGATTTCCTGGAGGGCTTCCCCCGTCGCCATGGCGACGGGGCGGAATGACGTCACCGACGTCAGCGACGTCGGGACGTCATTGGGAGACCCGATCCACCCCTCGGCGCTGCCTGGCACTGATTGGCCAGGCAGCGCTCGGGGTCTGGGGGGGGGGGGGGCGCGCGCCGCACCAGATAGCGGCGATCGGGCGCGCGGCGGCGGCGATCGGGGTGCTGGCGCAGCTAGCAAAGTGCTAGCTGCGTCCAGCAAAAAAAAAATTAAGTAAATCGGCCCAGCAGGGCCTGAGCGGCACCCTCCGGCGGCTTACCCCGTGTCACACACGGGGTTACCGCTAAGGAGGTTAATTTACAGTCAGCTCAGAATTTCCAAAATAGATTAAGTCAAAATTGCTTTTCTGTTTAGACAAAACAGCAGTACTTTCTGTACACTACTCTACAACTGAGTACAGTTGCTAGGAATTTGTGAAAACAAAAACACCCCACAATAGTAATTAGCTATGGAAGAGGCATTGAACCTTCAATGCTACCTACAGAAAATCGTAGGCTAGTCTGAAAAGGTGTGTTTTCAGAGTACATGTGAAGGTTTCCAGGCTCGAGCATGATGGAGAGGCTGTGGGAGGGAGTTCCAAAGAAGATGAACCTCCTAATTCTACCTATAGAAAATAGCAGGCTAGTCTGAACAGGTGTGTTTTGAGGGAGTATGACAGGCTGTGGTATCCAATGCAGAAGTGATGCTCATGAGAAGTCCTGTATGAGGTAGTAAGAGGAGGTAACTAGGAGGTAACTAAATGAGGACAAGAGGGTCTCCTGGAAGAAGCAAATGTTTTGGGCGGGAGGGTATCTGGAGGTTAAAGGGAACCTGAGATGGGGCCACAGCAATAAAATATGCATACTTTGTGCTTCCTCTAGCCCCCTCCAGCCTAATCCTTCCCACACCATGCTCTTCTGACTGCCAATTCACCGCAATTGGCCCTGGAAATTCCTCCGGGCAAGGGCCAACTGCGCATGCATGGCCCGTTGCGCACACCCTGACACATTCACATCCCTGGGAGCGCAGAATGCTCCTGGTAATGGGAGAAAGACAGGGGAGCTTGTCTGGCCGGATTGCACCTGTGGCGGCTGGCCCCAACTGAAGGATTTTTCAGGGCCAGTTGTGGGTGAATGGGCAGACAGTGTAGGAGCTATCAGGCCAGAGGGGTCTGGAGGAAGCCCCAAGTATGTATATTTTATTGCTGTGGCTCCATCTCAGGTATATTTTAATGAGGACATGTATGGAGGTAAGAACTTGTGTAGAGCTTTGTAAGACAGAGTGAGGAGTTTAAACTGGATCCTTTGAGTAATAGGCAGCCAATGGAGAGACTGGCAATGGAGAAATTGAAGTGATTTATAGTTAAATCATATATCATATATTGAGACACTTCAGAGCATTATAAATAATCCAGGAAGTATTTGTGTCATTTCTGGCTAGTTAGTAAATGGAATATAAATACTTTAAGGAGAACTATTTTAGGTATTTAAGCTCAACAGAGTAAAATTAGTTTAATGTTGATGCTGTGCTGTATTTTTTTAATCATAAGCATTAACAAACCTTTACTTGCTTTAATATGCAATATTGTTTTTGTTTCCAATTAATCTCACTTGACTGAGTCTGCCGACTGATGTCTACCAAGCTAACTAATGAGGATTTATGAGTACCCACATCACTGCGCATGCATAAGGGCCATACGTATATTATGCCCACTCAAAAGATAGGATAACAGTAGACTTTACAATGTAAACATCTTGTCAAATATATAAAACGTATAAATATTGCCTGTATGTCAGGACATTTGAGGACAATGAGGACTTAGGTTTCTTTTTACTTAGATATTAGAGATGCACATTGATCATACAGGAACATTTTATAACTGAAGAGTTAATTTATAGAGTTTTTTTTTTTTAAAGGAAGATTACACACAGTTTTTACGTTATTCTGTTGTAGTCCACAAACTAAAAATCTAATACATGAGTTTTGTGGGCTCTTGTGTTTTCGTGAACCTTTGTTTTACTGAACACCTATTTACAAGTTTGCCATTTGTCCACCAAAAAGAAACAAAAATTGCAAATGCAAAATACACATATATGCAAAAAAAATGCAAAACAAGCACCCTTGCATTGGCACAAGTGCAACTGTAATGAGAAAAAAACTATGCTTTAAAGTAATCGGTGCAGTAAAAAAAAGAATAGATGCTTACCAAAGTAGAAGGAAACTTCTGTATCCTCCAGAGAGGCTACCCTTGTTCTCCCCGATCCCACCAACGCTGTCTGGGACTCTTTTCCTCTTTACAGTTACTCTCCTGTATGAGTATATTTGTGGCTGTATTGTGCATGCATGAGTTTGGATTAACCAGAGGCTTCTCTCGTCTCTACCGTGATATTTATTTTTTAGTACAGGTTCACTTTAAAGTGTACCAGAGATCAAAAGAACTAAAGATTGTGTGATAGTTACCCTGGCTTCCTCCTGGGTAAGCCCTCGTTAAGTGTCAAATCTTTAGTTCGCTTGATCTCTGATTCTCTGGTTCACTTTAAGTAGAAATGACATATAATTGTGTATACTACGTTTTTGCCAAACTAATGACCCTTATTTACCAAGGCTGGAGCATGGTGGGAGACCTGGGTGGTCCAAAAAGTGTGCCCTAGGCTTATTGACATTTTGTCGGTTTGTAGTTGATAAAAGTTTTCTCTGATAGCTTGACTGTTTAAAAAAAAAAAAAAAACATAGAGGGGACTGAAATAAAAGTCAAATTATCACACTAACTTCTGCACATCAGCGAAATAAGATGTCTTTAATAAATTCAGAATGTCCTAAATTCACAGCCCTGGTTGCATGCATGCTAGTGGAAATGAGCAACCAACATCTTATTAGTCTTTTAGCACTGAAAGGACCATTATCATGAAAATCTTAAAATTTAAAAAATTTATAAACTCAAACAAATATGAAGTACATTTCTTCCAGAGTAAAATGAGCCACGAATCACTTTTCTCCTATGTTGTTGTCACTTAAAGTAAGTAGTAGAAATCAGGGGCATAACAATAGGGGATGCAGCCCGTGCACCTGCGGGGTAAAGTCAGTCAGATTTCTACCAGTGGTGTAACTAGAAGTCCCCGGGCCCCCCTGCAAGAATTTGGATGCCGTTTTGGGGGGGCAGGAGGGATCGCAGCATGAGGGGAGAGCATTGCACATCGGCGGGGAGGGGGGGACAGTACTCCTCCCTCATCTCGGGCTCTCTCCTCAGCGCGCTCCCCTCCTGCATCAATCACAGTGTCAGCAGCAGCGGGCAGCAACACATACCTCCATCCACCACCGCAGGTTCCGGGATCAGTTGAAAAGGGCGCCTGAGCTGCCTGTATGAAAAGGGCGCCTCCATAGACATCAATGTTATTTCTGGAAATATGGGCTAAAAGGTGGTGAAAAGGGCGCCCAAGTTTTAATATAGGCTACAAGCGGGCACCCCTTTGTAGCCCATATTTTTTCGGCTACAGTAGGGCGCCCCTTCGTAGCCCATATTTTTTTGGCTACAAGGATTTTGGCTACAGAAGGGCACTTTTTTGTAGCCCATATTTTTTTCAGCTACAAGGTTTTCGGCTACAGTAGCGCACCCCTTTGTAGCCCATATTTTTTATTTGGCTACAAGATTTTCGACTACAAGGTTTTTGAATCTGGGGATTAGGCACCACCTCAGGGAGTCTTAGGGTTAGGCACCACCTGGGGGGGTCTTAGGGTTAGGTACCACCTGGGGGGGTCTTAGGGTTAGGTACCACCTGGGGAGTGTTAAGGTTAGGCACCACCTGGGGGGCCTTAGGGTTAGGCACCACCTGGGGTGTCTTAGGGTTAGGCACCATCTGGGGTGTCCTAGGGTTAGGCACCACCTGGGAGTTCTTAGGGTTAGGCACCACTTGGGGAGGCCTTAGGGTTAGGCACCACCTGGGGGGTCTTAGGGTTAGGCACCACCTGGGGGGGATTAGGGGAGGGTTCTGTGTGAGAGTAGGGAGAAGTTAAATCATAGTAATCACTTTTCTCAGCTATATCTAGAGCCCTTTTATAGCCCAACAAACTTTGCCTATAACAGCATCCTTTTTATAAACTAAAACTATATGGCATATATGGGCTACACCAGGCACCCTTTGTAGCCGAATTCGGCATATATGGGCTCCACCAGGTGCCCTTTTTTCCAGGCGCCCTTTTCAAGTAGACCCCAGGTTCCGATCTGTAAGTGCTTCACATTACTTTCTGTTTAAACTGTCCATCTCTCCATAGGGGATTCTCAGCATGGCCTTTATTCTTTATAAATACACTCCCTGAAAAAGATTTATACAAAGATGCTGGCCAGCCTCCCTGATTACTATATATTTTTTGGCAGTTGGATGGAGCAACTGCCATTCACTAAGTGCTTTTGAAAAGAAAGAAATCCCTGAGAATCCCCCATAAGAAGATGGGCTAGTCCAAAACCTGTCGCTTCTGTCAGATTTGTAATTTTCTTAAAGCGGACCTGAACTCTTGCACAGGACAGAAGGAAAACAGAAAGAAAGTTAAGTCTGTCTAATTCCCCCTCATCTTTGACTAATTACAACTGTAATTTGGTCTCTCAGCTGTGTCAGTTGGCTGCCTCGGCAGAGAAGCTTATTTGTAAACACAGTGGGCTTGATTTACTAAGACACATAGCATGCCTTATCAAAGTTAGCATGCCTTATCAAAGTTAACACGCCTTATCAGAGTAGCATCACAACCTTATGCCTGCTAATTGGCAATGACAAGAGCTCCACTCGTCTTGCCCTGAGCCCCTCCGGGTTTGTAGCACTCGCTATGCTACTCTGATAAGGCGTGTTAACTTTGATAAGGCATGCTAACTTTGATAAGGCATGCTATTTGTCTTAGTGAATCAAGCCCAGTATGTTAACCCTATGTCTGCTTCCACGAAAGCAGGAAGTAGACACACTACAGATTTATTGCAGAATTTATATCAGCTGTAACAAATAAATGTTTTTCTTTAAAGGTCATTATGCTGTTGCTTATCTTTTAAAGCAGCGAGGAACTTCTGGGTCTGCTTTAATGAAAGAACAAGGACCTCACTGACATCAAGACAGTGGGTTGTACAGCCCTTATGCAAAGAAGTGCTAAAAATCAAGAGGTACTGTGTACAGGGCCATGGGTTTGTAGAGGATTCTAAGTCTATGAGAAGTTCCCTCCTGGTGGTTAATTTCTTTTGCCATATAGGCAAAAATCCTTTTTTTTTAAATGTTTTTTTGTTTCATGTAAAGCTACCAGAGTGGTAGCTACATGAAACAGCACTAGAGGGCGCATGTGTCCCTCTAGTGCGATCGTCTCCGGCATCAATAGCAAACAGGGGAATGCGTATATAACGCGCTCCCCTGTTTGGCTTCTCCTGTCACCATGTCGACGATCGGAATGACGTCATGGACGTCAGGGGCTGAGATATCTTCCTGCGCAGCATAGCCCGAGCTCAGCTCAGGCTTACTGCCCGGAAGGTTAAATCTCTAAAAAGAACTCTTGAAAAACAGAAATGGACACTGAGTGCCCAATATAGTGTAATATTTTCATATTTCACCGGGTATTGAAAGCGTAATTATACATGTACTCACAAATGTGGGTTACCGCTCAAGTAACCACTGTGATAACATGTAGGGAGAATGTTAACCTGACTCCACTCAGCCATAAGAAGTTGCTCTCTGTAGACAGGAAAGAAAGGGGGTAACACCCCACCACTGAGGGAGGACTAAACTATGTGCAGATGATTGAACAGAGGATAAAATAGGATAAAAAATGTCTAAAAAACATTAAAAAGGGGGTGTAATGAAAGGTGTCGGCACGCAGAGAGAATCTGATTATTGGTGATCTGCAGTATCACCAAGAATGCAGATATATACCCGATTATTGATGATCTGCAGTATCACCGATAATCATATATATTGCTAACCTCTGGACACCTATAGATATGTGAACGTTTGGTGTAACAGTAACACTTTGAGTGAGAACCACCAGAGGAACTGGAGGTCGGAAGATGAAGGGAATTCACCCCGGACTGTGGGTAAATCCCTATAAGCCCAAGGGTTTCCTAGGAGAGGGGCCTGGGCTAGGTTGCAGGAAGCCCTGCTGCTAAATGAACCAACTTGCCCTACTGGATGAGAGATCCTGGCTCTCTACATCCTAGTGGCGGGCTAAAGTAGTAAAGATACACAGTGCTAGTCTTGGGTGTGGGGAAAGTAGTTACAGCACCCTAGCACTAGCATACATGACATAACATTGAGACAGTTTCCTAAGCTTGGGTGTGAGGTCCGTAGTCACAACACCCTGGAACTAGTCTATAGCATAACATAGCATTGAGACAGTTTCCTAAGCTTGGGTGTGAGGTCCGTAGTCACAACACCCTGGAGCTAGTCTATAGCATAACATAGCATTGAGACAGTTTCCTAAGCTTGGGTGTGAGGTCTGTAGTCACAACACCCTGGAGCTAGTCTATAGCATAACATAGCATTGAGACAGTTTCCTAAGCTTGGGTGTGAGGTCCATAGTCACAACACCCTGGAACTAGTCTATAGCATAACATAGCATTGAGACAGTTTCCTAAGCTTGGGTGTGAGGTCTGTAGTCACAACACCCTGGAACTAGTCTATAGCATAACATAGCATGACAAAGCGAGAGAAATCTAGCTCAGTGTGATTTCCCAGGTCCGTCCTGGTTACAACACACTGTAGGATCTGACTGAGGTCTGTGTGCAAACACATTAAGCATTTGCAACGGCAGACAACGTAAGACTGAGGGACGAGTGGTTATATAGTGCAGCGTTGATCAGCGCCGCCCAGTCCCTTCCAGCCAATCCGCATACATCCTAGGATCAGCTGACCAAGGGAGTCAGCTGATCCCTCTCTGCTTCCCATAAAGCTTCAGCCTCTCCGCGCGCGCGTGTGTATTCCTCAGCCTATGTGCACAGGAGGGCTGCACTAGATCAGACACATGCCGCCGCGCGTAAACCGCCGGAGTAGACGCGGAAACAGCCGCCACACCGTCAGAGCACGCGGCGGCTATTCCGCTATCCTTCACAGGGGGAAGTTATGGTGGACTTACGTCCCTCGCAGAAAAACAGACATAAGTTTGTTATTTTTGCAACAAAAGATAACATTTATTTGAAACTCCACTTTGCAACAATTTAAACGTTTTTTAGACATTTTTATCCAAATCCAAATCCAAAAAAAGCTTTATTGGCAGGACCAAATACATTTAGCATTGCCAAAGCAAAACAAAACATTAACATGGGAAGGGGGGATTGTGGGAATAAGGGAAGGATATAGGGGGTTGGGGTATATAGTCCATAGGTGTGTGGAGGATGTATGGGACAGCATGGGGGACTGTGATATACAGTCCGTAGGGGGGTATTGGGGGAATACAGTCCATGTGGTATCATGTTCCTCTCAGTTGGTGGCAGGCTGTGACATATCGGGCAGCTATTTGCACGGTTGTTTCCTCCTCCCCCAGTAGGATGTAGAGTTTCCTCTCCTCATCTGTGGAGGTAAAATCCTGGATGTGGGCGAAGAGTCTCTGGAAGTTGGCAGTCCTCACAGGTGCGTATTTGTTGCAGTGTAGCAGGAAGTGGGCCTATCCTATTTTGGCTCCTCTGTTCAAACATCTAAAAAGAACTGTTCCAGCCTTAAAATTCGGAACCTCACCCGACTTTCTGATAATTATGACAAAGAATGGAATTGATGGAAATGGTGCCCCTTGAGGAAACAAACATGACAAAACCTCTCAGGTATTTTATCACTTGCCCATATTAACCACAACATAATAAACATACATTTATAAAATAGAGTTTCATGAAGTGCACTTTTTAGAAGATAAATATTTTCTATTGCCATTGTACATAAACTCATGTTAATGTTTTTGGTTTGTTTGTTTTCTATTCATTTATGTGAATTAATGGCACACGTAGATAGATAGATAGATAGATAGATAGATAGATAGATAGATAGATAGATAGATAGATAGATAGATAGATAGATAGATAGATAGATAGATAGATAATCAAGTATGTCCACTGATAAATTATTTGCCTATGCAAATGCATGAACATTTCACATCCGTTCTCAGAAAGATTAATAGAAGGCAGGTTTCAGAGTCGACCATGAAGTCAGTTTCCAGCTGTCTTTGTGCTCAGCCGATCAGTTTCTGCACATCATTTACACATATTTAGAAACAATGTTAATTAATTAATAATCACTAATACATTGTTTTTCTTGTTTCACTTCAATGCATGAGTTAGCTGTTCTGTAAGTCTGTGCACCTCCCACTTATTAGGGTCTTGATCTTGACCAGCTAATGGGGTATGTACTGTGATAAGACAAATGTGAGACAATTATCACATTAAGAATTGATCTGCAAATGATTTTGGTATACAACATTACATGTTGTAGCAAACGATACAGCGCAGAGCAGAACAAATTGTTTTTCCAACTAAAAACATTCATATCTGTAGCAAAATAGAAAAAATACTACTACAGAAGTACTTCCTGAGTCGCGACTTAGCTTCTGATTGGAGGAAGCTTACAGAGGTGGGGAGCGAGGTGACAGAGGCGGGAGCCATGCAATGGAGTAGGCGGGGGAGGTGCACGGTGATTGAAGCAAGGTAAACAGAAGGCTAGCGACAAGCATATTGTCGCTAACCTTGTGCTATGTTTCAGGGGGGACAGCAGAGCCCAGGGGGGACTGGCGCCGGCACCAGAAGGACACAGAGGCAAGTCATTATGCCGAGAACATGCCTCTGTGTCCTATTATGATTTAGCAAATGCACTTCGGTTTTTCTTTAAGCTAAATTGAAAAATTATAGCTTGATTTTTTAACTAATATTTCAGTTTCCAGGACAAACTCTTCAGAGATATGATTTCTTCTTCAGATTAGAACAATACTGATTCACAGTCTGAACAGGATGCAAAAAGTTAAAGTGAACCTCCGGACTAAAAATCTACTCAGCAGAACTGAAAAGGCTTGGTGTTTCTTTAACAGTTTCACAGCATCAGAACTTTGTTTTTCTTACCAAAGCATCATTTTTAGCTGTATTTTTAGCTAAGCTCCACCCATCAAAGAAAAACAGCCCGGCATGATGGGATTTCCTATGTTGTTGTTCATGTTGCCTAGCAACTGGGAGAGGTGCTCAGGATACAGGACAGTTGGAACTGTGTCTCATGCTCCCTGTCACCTTCTTTCAACCAAAAAGATGGCTGCCATCATGAAATCAAACATTTGCCTGTTCTTTTAAAACAGTGTGCGTAAAAGATTATATTACCTATCTATTTTAATTAACATAACTAATGTAACTTAATGACAGTATGTTTGTTTAGGCTGGAGTTCCTCTTTAAGTTTTATCAGTTAACAAAGGTATTTGCGATAATCCAGCCTTATTGCTCCAGAGGCGTAGATGATCATCAATGAGAAGTGAATAGGCAGTGAAAATTGCTCTGGTCCTGAAGAGAAGCAACTTAATTTTCCCACAATGCATTATGCTGAATATGCAAATTATCTCCTTATGCCCCTGAAGCCAGGCTTTCCCCTAGAACCACTCGTGTATAGCAATCCTATAGCTTATACATTTTTCAGAGCTACATTAACCCAACATGTAGACCCCTTACACAGTAGAAACACCAAATTTGCAGGGTGCATGGTGGTGGGTCACTGACTACAAAAGGAACATTTTTGTTTTCAAAAAGACCTAATACTTTTTGAGAAAATCAATTTTAAAGATCTCTACTGTGTGTGGGAAATGTTCCAACCGCCGCCGACTTTAATGGTTAATAGCAAAGCCCCCTTAAATGCCAGAAAAAACAGATTTGCATGGGAATGTTAAGAAGAACAGTGGGAACAAAAAGAAAAAAATTCAAAAAGACCTTATACTTTTTGAGAAAATCAATTTTAAAAGTTCAAAAAAAAAACGTATACATTTAAATGCCAGTCAATGACAGATCGTGGGAAACAATTCCCGCCGACTTTAGCAGTTACTAGCAAAGGCCCCTTACATCCTAGCAACACCAAATTTGCAGGATATGTTGAAAAGATAGTGGGAAACAATACAGGTATTCAAAAAAATATATATATATTGTTTTTTATTTAATTTTTTTTGTTATTTCTGAGTGTGGGAAATTTCCCCCCCAAAAAATGATGTGGGGTCCCCCCTACTGAGCTCTCTGTAACCCCTTGTCCCCAATGCAGGCTGGGATAGCCAAAATGCCGGGCCCGACCGAGTGGGGCTTCGCACCCTGAGCTATACCAGCCCGCATGGTATGGGGGGGGGCTCCTGGGGAGAGGGGGTTCATGGTGGTTTCTGGTTAATTAAGAACATTAAAGGACTTTTTTCATCGTTGTGTTTTTATTTCATTTAACCCGTTGTGGAAATGGGTAAGGAGTACTTTGTACCCCTATACTTATTTCCCCTGGGAAAGGGGACTCCCAGATGCCACCATGAACCCCCCCCCCAGGGAGTCATCGCCCCCACCCCCTCCTGGGGCACCGGAGGTGGGGAAGAGCCCCTTGTCCATGGATTAGACAAGGGCTCGGGGGAAAGGGGAAGGCTTAGCCGCCCCTCTCCCCCAGAGCCCCCCATACCATGTGCTATGTGGTATAGCTCAGGGTGTGAAGCCCCACTCAGCCGTGGCTCCGCATTCGGGCTATCCCAGCCTGCATGGGGACAAGGGGTTACAGAGAGCTTGGTAGGTGGGACCCCACATCATTTTCGGGGGGGAAATTTCCCACACTCATAAATAAAAAATAAATAAATAAAAAAAATACAATTTTGATTTTTTTTTAAACATTGTTTCCCACTATCTTTTTAACATTTCCTGCAAATTTGGTGTTGCTAGGATGTAAGGGGCCTTTGCTAGTAACTGCTAAAATCGGCGGGAATTGTTTCCCTTGCTCTGTCATTGACCGGCATTTAAGTCTACTTTCCCACCAGGACATTGCATTTTAGGGGACGTCATGGTCGCATAACGTGCCCCTAACGCAATGCCTGGTGGTGTTGGATGTGGACGTCAGACTGAGCTGCGTTGTGCAGCTCACTTTGGCGTCCGTGATGCATACACTTGGACGTATGCGGCATCACGTGGTCCCGCCAGCCAATCGCCGCACAGAGCGGCCGCTCTGGAAGTAAACACTGCATGTCACACCGTGCAGTGAATATTAATTAGCCATGTGGCTGGCCGAGGAGGAGGAGGGGAGACCTCCTCCTTCAACACTATTGAGCATGTGCAAACAGTCTAACGCGGCTTAGCCACTTATAACGTACAGCACGCAGCACTTTAACTTAACGCAACGTGGGCACTGTGAACAGCCCATTGACTGCGTTACAGGCTGCACTAACATGCGCCTGTAACGTCTAACTGTGAAAGCAGCCTTAATGTATATGTTTTTTTCTTTAAACTTTTAAAATCAATTTTCTCAAAAAGTATAAGGTCTTTTTGAATTTTTTTTCCTTCTGTCCCCACTGTTCTTAACATTCCCATGCAAATTTGGTGTTTCTGGCATTTAAGGGGGCTTTGCTATTAACCGTTAAAGTCAGCGGTGGTTGGAACATTTCCCACACGCAGTAGAGATCTTTAAAATTGATTTTCTCAAAAAGTATAAAGTCTTTTTGAAAATAAAAATTTTCTATTGTAGTCACTGACCCCCTCCAGATGTTAGACCCCTTGAAACATCTTTTTCGTCACTTTTGTGTCCAAACAGTGTTTGTAGTTTTGGAAGTGCGCCTGCCCATTGAAGTCTTGAACTTTTGCGGAAGTTCGCGTTCGAGGTTCGCGAACCTAAAATCAGCAGTTCGAGCCATCTCTACTTTTTAGTAGGAGGGCTTTTTGGTCTCTTTTTTTCCCCTTGACTTTCATAGTGGTTCTAGGTCACCCCGAGCTGCTTTGGTATTCTATAAACATACAATTTACATGGCGCTGGTAAGTAACCCTACACAAGCTGCGTGTTGCAGAGGGATACCTTCAACCCTCTCTCAATGTAATACCACAAAATATAATGTAATCACAACTCGCGCTAATTCTGTATTCTATAGAATAAATTTTATTAAAATATAATGTATAAAATTCCAAAATTCCACACTCCACACTCCACACTCATACACACCACAACCACTCAATATTGTTATAGGGCCCTTTAAATCAGCAGTGCTCTAATTGCCAACTAACTATAATAAGTTTGATAGGAATCACTTATCAATGCACAGAAGGGATCCAATTTGTGCTTAAACTTGTGAATAGATAGTTCTTATGTTTATAGATAACACATTTATTATGCAGAAGCGCTCATATCTGTGCACGAAGGGGATCCAATTTAAATTGTCCCGTTTTCATTGAGGAAAATTACAAACAGATCCTACTTATGTTGTCTCAGAGTGACAGGGTTCAGGTCTCTTATATAGGAGCTCTGTTAGTAATCACTTAGTATCCAGTACAACGATTCCTTGTATGTTTAATTCTTATATGTCAGTCTCTCATAGCCAGCTGCACTCACCACGGATTCTTTTCTAAAAACCGCTCTGATGCAAGTGCTTATCCTCTACGATCTCTGCGCTGCCTTCCACTGTCGGCGGTGTTCAGGCGGGGCCGCTCTGTTTTTTTTTCGATATAATAAATAATCGTTGTTTTTAATATAATAAAGATTTATATATTTTTACAAAAATATTTTTGGATAAATTGCTTTATTGGTATGTACCTTTCACCGCCTTTATTCCTTCCTACCTTGTTGCTTCTCTATCGTAGATAGTTCAATCAGCATCCGCCTCCATCTTTGGTCCCCAGCCTGTCTAATCCTCACCGTTGATCAGAGTCGTAGCAAATAGCAAAAGGGGTTGCAGAGGTAGCCACCGCATTGGGGCCCTTGGGCAAGAGGAGCCCCGAAGAGCCCCCCTCACCTACAGTATTAGCTCTCTATTGGTCCTGTGCTCATAATAAATACTTCTATAGATACTTTGAATAGTGGTAATCATTAACTAACTGTTCCCCATTCCCTTCTTGCACCTCTGACACTGTAGTTGCCATTGGCAGGTTTTGGTGTGCCGTATCAATTGCTATGTATAGAGTGCTTGGGAGACCCCATTGTAAACCTTTTTACTTCTGAATCCCCTCATCCCCAAATTTAACTGACCTCTTCAGCCTGACTACTCTCTTCACTTCTGACTGCCCCATTCACTCTCAGCCCCTTCCCCCACCTAGCTAACCTCTAAACCCTGACTGTCCCCTCCATCCTCCCTTATCTCCCCCACCTCCCATGGCTTAACTTTCTCCCTAACTACACTCTCTGCTTCTCATCTTCTCACTCAGCCTCACTGACATCTCCACTCTTATTATTCCATCAATTCTGTCTTCCCCCTGTAAAACTCCTAACTCCCCATGGATGCTCTCTTCTCTCTGCATTTGTGCAGATGGGGTAAGGGGGCCAGTGGTAGAAGACATGCATGATTGCTATTTTTTCCTTCAGCAGAAATGATCACTGTGGGGCCTAATGATGTCTAGTTACATCCCTGCATTCCTCATAGGTCATGGCTTATGTGGCCTATGCATAATTTCGACCTTTATTTTCGGTCTTTTTAGAAAATAATGAAAAAATATAGTCCAAAATGGAATAACAAAACTGATAGTGTAGTAATGGATGCAAGAGTAGTTATGTAAGTATCTAATGACAATTAAAAACTTGAAGTATACTTGTTACCAAGTAGGCATTTACAGTATTTTCAATTCTCAAACTTAACCTAATCTGGTCTTTGCCTGTAATGTCTGTTAACACTCCATGATGGCAAACTCTATCTCAAGTGTAGAATGTCCATTTTCTCCAGCCTAGGATCATTAATGATAATGCAAAGTCATGATACTACACTATCAAGAATTCTTGAAACAGATGTCATTGCAATGAGACAATGCAAGCGAATTGGAAAGCAGAGAAGAAAATCTGTCAACAGCAACAAGCTTAGACACAGCATTAGGCAACGTGTCACATGCTTCCTGCTTGACATTGTCTTGTTGTTTTTCTTTCTTAGATGAGCCTGAGGTTCCCATTAGAAGTTTATATGTCCAGGTCTTCTGCAGAAATCGAGAATGCACCTTAAAGAGAACACAGAGACAACAGGAGCCCAATATCGCAATATGTCACTCAACGTGTAAAGAAAGGAGCAGAAGAAATATACTAAAAAGAGTGGGTTGCAGAAAGAGGCAAGCAACCACAAGAAGCAGGCGCAGAGCACAATCCTGTCTCTACTCAGGTGCCCCAGATGTACTGTAGCTGGATGCAGGATGCTCGCACTCTTAAAAAGAAAAATAGGTACTTCAGGTGGCTAAGCCACTGTAGTCCATTTAACCTTCCACCTCCCCGACCCCCACCACCTGATGGCGGGGTGAGTAGAACTTGCACAATGAGGTGAAGAGGTGCCCAGGGTACATAAAACTGTGTTAAAACCAGGATGAAAATACAAATAGGGGTAGACAGTAGTGCCACTGTTACTTTGCCAAAAAAAAGCTCAGAGTGCCTCTCTAGAGGCCTCCTCTCTTCTGCAGAGACATCTAGTTGTGACCGTGAGAAGTGATGTTCTACAAAGTGTCCAGCAGTGGTCTTCGTAGTGGCTTATTATAGGGCTGTCTGTGCAGATCCCTTTAGTACATTTTTTGCTGTTTCTCTCATATAACATTTCTTGTTGCAGAGTATCATCAGCCACCATTACAAAGTCTGCAGTAAAAGGTCAAATGTGACATTACTCTTATGCAGAACTTATCGTGTGCTTCTCCTCTCCATTCATGTGTAAATTCTTGTGGCTTATCTAGCCAATTATTAAGTCACACAAATATGGCCTGCCACATTGGCTGAAAATCATGAGCCTCAATGCTATAATACCGCACATTAAAAACACAAAAAAACAAAATGATGATGACTAAATGTGCCATACGTGTTTCAAGATAATTATAAATTGGATCTATAAATACGCAGAATCAATTATTTTTTTTACATGTTTTTTTTTTTTTCTTATTCTCTCAAAATCTCCTCATAAATAACAATCTATTGAGCAGATTCCCTGACACACTTGTATATAATTATTCAGTAATTCCAACAATTACACATACTTTTAAATGTCAACCAGGCAAACATTTACATAATCAACCTGATAAATTACAAGCCCATATGGATAATTTAAATAAGGCACATAAAAATGTAACAACGCGGCGAGGTTAAGGATGAATGTATATTAATCTCTCGTGATGACGGAGAGGAATGCAAAAATAATTATTATGGTAGTTACTGCAAGGTTAAAACCTAATGGCCCGTGAAAAATCCTCGCTACTACTAGGAAACAGAGGCTGCATATATTTTTTGTTTCCACAAGCATGGTTTAATTGCAATTTATTTTTGTCAAAAATATGAAGTGATTCAATGTCACATATACACACACGCACGCACGCATGCACACACACAGTATTTTTCGGAATATAAGATGCACTTTTGAGGGGAAAAACTGGGGGGAAAACAAAACAACAACAAAAAAAACTCTGAGATGCACTTTTTCTTCCCCAAAACTGGAGACAAAAAGTGGATGGGTCTTATATTCTGAAGATATGGTATTGTGGCCAACGGAATATACTTACCACATCCTGCCGCCACTCTCCTCTCCTACTCTGTCACTCTGTGGTCATCTTAGGGTGCCATCATTCAAGATGAAGCTCTTCAGGGTCCCAGCCGCCATGCTCCTCTTCGCCACAGTCTCTATCTGTAGACTACAGCCTTCCACTGTACATGCGCCGCCGCCATCCTCCCCAGTTACAGAGCCCTCCTCAGCACTTCCTCCTTACAGTTCCTCTACTGTGTGAACTGCGTCATACATGTGTTAGGGTCACGCATGATGTGAGGCATATATGCACCTCAAGTCACACAATAGAGGACCTGTAACCAGGAAGTGCAGAGAAGGACGCTGTCACCAGGAAGGATGGTGGTGCGTGTACGACAGAAGGCTGCAGTCAATAGATGGAGACTGTGGCGAAGAGGAGCATGGCGCCTGGGATCCTGAAGAGCTTCATCCTGAATGATGGCACCCTAAGATGACCACAGAGAGATGAAGGAGGAAAGGAGAACGGCGGCAGTATCCGGTAGGTATATTCCGCCACAATAACGTATCTTCGGAATATAAGACCCACCCACTTTTTCTCTCCAGTTTTGGGGAAGAAAAAGTGCATCTCAGAGTTTTTTTCGTTGCTGTTTTAGGGATGATCAATGAGATGCAAATACTTCTGAAATTATGCAACTTTTTTTTTGCAAATACATTCAGCTTGAAAAAGTACCAATCAATTTAAACCTGAGTTTAAACTGATTGGTCTATTTTCAAACTGCATACATTTGCATAAAAAATTGCATAAATGTGCATCAACTCAAAAGAATTTGCATATCTTTGATCATCTTTAGTTGTTTTGATGACTAGTGTTGATTAATGGCAGTCAGGTGACACAAGGGAGAGATCAAATTACAACTTGTACTTAGTCAGACAAGGGGGAATTAGACAAACTCTTTAAATATATACCATACAGGGTGCATTTCTCTATGTTTTCCTTCTGTCCTGTGCAAGAGTTCAGGTCGACTTAAATAGGATTTGGCCCATAAAGTCTTACAGCACAATGAATAGAGTAAAATGCAATACATTACATGCAATGCACTATGCTCTGCTCATTATGTAAAAGACTTTATGCACATTATTCTGGTTACTGCAATTTAGTGAATATACCCTAACATCTCTGAAGGTTTAACTAAAAAAACATTTTTTCAAGATCTCCATAATAATGTTAAAGTGTATTGCACCCACTCTACACTTCAGGGGCTTGATTCACAAAAGAGTGCTAACTGTTAGCACGGCTGTTTTCTCGCGAATTTTCGCATTTTCGCGCGAAACGATAACGTTTTAACGCGCAAACGCGAATTTTACCGCAAAATTGTTATCGTTTCGCGCGAAAATTTGCACGAAAACGGCCGTGCTAACAGTTAGCACTCTTTTGTGAATCAAGCCCCTGGTGTGTAAAATAATGATAAATGTAAACATATAATTACATTTCCTAAATATAAAATGTGCATGTAGGGATGGTTGAAAACATACATAAATAATAACATCTTCTCAGCAATTTCCAGATCAATTTTGGGACTTGCTTTCATGAATTTTCTATTTATTTATTTATTTGGGTGGAGGTGTGTGTGTGTGTGGGTGTGTGTGTGTGTGGGGGGGGGGGGGATCAGGCACTGAACAATTAAGGTTAGAATTTAGGATTTTGACAATAATAAAAAACAAAAAAGCAACAAAAAACTTTTCGGTAGAATAACCTACATTTTCAACAGTTTCTAAATAGGTCAGTCGCAATCTAGTTGGATAGTGTATGACAGCATTTAGTTAGTACTAGTCATTCAGCCTGCCCGTTAGATAATGGGTGCTAGGGCTGTGACAACAGGGCGCACGGCCACGCTCCCCGCCCTGCACCCACGCCCCTTGCCGTGCACCTGGCCGCTCTCTCCGCCGCGCGCACCAATGGCCCCCTGTCCCCGTTCTCCTCCTGTCGGCTACACATGCACAGTAGCTGAAAACCACGGACACATGGACAGGAGGATTATTGTATAGGATTTACTGTTAGTATTAACATTTTATTACAAAGTAGTTTTCACTGAACTTGTGGCTGTTTAAAGGGACTCCGAGCAGTGCAGAAACTATGGAAAGATGCATATCATTTTAAAGCTCTCTTTCTCCGCTTTCCAATGATATATAAACCGCCACCCTATGCCTTTTAGTTTTCGCTATTTTCGCGATTAAAATTGCCGCGGCCGCGATTTCAATCGCGAAAATAGAGAAAACTAAAAGGCGTAGGGCGACGATTTAGGTGTTGCCAGAAAGAGGAGAAAGAGAGCTTTAAAATGATATCCATCTTTCCATAGTTACATTGTATTACACAGGACGACACTTTCCCCAGTGTCAGCAGCTGCATTCAGCAGAATGGAGCTGCTGACTTTAGGAAAAAGTCGTCCTGTGTAATACAAGTAACTATGGAAAGATGGATATCATTTTAAAGCTCTCTTTTTCCTCTTTCTGGCAACACCTAAATCGTCACCCTACGCCTTTTAGTTTTCTCTATTTTCGCGATTGAATTCGCGGTCGCGGCAATTTCAATCGCGAAAATAGCGAAAACTAAAAAACGTAGGGCGGCGGTTTATATATCACTGGAAAGAGGAGAAAGAGAGCTTTAAAATGATATGCATCTTTCCATAGTTTCTGCACTGCTCGGAGTCCCTTTAACAGAACTGAATTTTTGATACAATGAGTTTCAGAAAAAAAAAATTCTAAACAAAGGTGAAAGAGTTGGCTTTGTAAAGGTTGCTTAATGATGTGTTCATGTTACTGCCACTGAGTTACTAAGTCACAATGCCTCTCTGTGATATTTAAACTAACTGCCCCTAATGTTTGAGAATTCAGGAAGCTCTCACCTATGATGGATAATGCTTTCCCGACAGTTCAGCTAAGATTAAAGTGAATGGTACCCTGACTAAGAGAGACCATACAGTACAAGCCCAGGCATCTCATCTAACTAATGCTACCTAGTTCCATTTTTCTCCCTTGTTTCTCATTTCTATGTTTTCAAAGAATGCAGCATTTTTTTTAATCATGTAGTCTATTTGCAAAATACATTAGCTTCAGAATTTTTGATGTGTACAGATCAAATCTGTAACTGTGCTAGATGTATGTTTCTTCGCAAGAGCAAAGATGTGTATGGTGGAAACCTGCAAAATATGTAAAAATAGATATTAACGTTTGTAAAATAGGAAAAAAATATTTAAATAGTTTTAATATAAAGAGAAAAAATCTTCTGACAAAGCTTTGACAATCAGTATTAAAGCTTAACTCAAGGCAGAAAGCTGAAAATATGTACACGTGTATAAATGCCACTGCGTCGAAAATATCATGCTTATCTATGCAATATTCTTAGAAAAGCACAACTTTTTAGCTGCATATGGTTAGCTATTCTGTTTCCCTTGTCTTCTAAAAAAAATCAGCTATCTCAATTGAGTGATATATTGGATGTAAGGGAGACAAGGGAGAGATAAGTGGAAGTGGGGTTAAACTAAAACCTTATGAACATGCTAGATGAAACTTGAAAGATACCGCCAATGATAAATGCCTTTACCTACAATTCAATGTTTGCATGGCGGTCCCTTGATTCTATCTTAAGCCTCGGCCAGCAATCAAGTTGGTGGGTTGATTTAGCCAATCCCTGGCTGGCAGCATTGTCCTCTCCACTCACCCTGCCTAAAAAACCACCTTTGAATTATTTTAATCTTGCACAAGGGCTATTGATTGGTTCATTGATTTGACCTAATATGCATACTTCCAGCTGAGGATTTGTATTGGTCAGATCAGCATACCAATAGGAATTCTCAGAGTAAGATTCAAAGATACCTTTTCCAGGGTTCCTTTGTGTTCTCTGTTATGGCTAGTATGGCCATTGGCCATAACAGGCCATACTATGGCTATTAATATACTTGATTCTGCCAAACATGAGTTAGCTAAATAGGAGTGTTTTAACCACTTAACGACCGCCTAACGCCGATAGGCGTCAGCAGGTCGAAGTGGTGTTTCCATGTCAGTTCACGGAGGGTGTCTCTGTGAAAAGCCTGCGAGCCTCCGATCACGGCTCGCAGGTGAAATGTAAACAAGAAGAAATCCCCTGTGTTTACATCCTACGGCGCTGCTGTCGCAGCAGCGCCGTAAAGGAGATCAGTGATCCCCGGCCTCTGATTGGCCGGGGATCGCCGCCGTCTGATAGGCTGAAGCCTATTAGAGGTGGTACAGGATGGATCGCCGTCCTGTGCCGCCCATAGCAAGAGGGAGAGGGAGGGAAGGAGAGGGAGGGAGGAATATCACTGTGGATGGGGGCTTTGAGGAGCCCCCCCCCGCTCGGCCACACAGAGCGGCGGCGATCAGACCCCCCCCAGAAGGACATCCCCGTAGTGGGGAAAAAAGGGGGAAGTCTGGTCGCCCTGCCACAATCCTGATCTGTGCTGTGGGCTGGAGAGCCCACGCAGCACAGATCAGCCAAAACAGCCCTGGTTCTTAAGTGGTTAATATGCATAAAGGGTCTTCGCCACCAAGGCAGACCCACTTAAGAACAATGAAGCAATGAAGAACACCCCCCCCCCCCCCCAAATCATTTTTAAACCTTCCACCACGGTTTTCTACTGGCCCATTGGACTGATCAATAAGAATCCAGCACAGAATCCTGTAATGGAAAAAGTACTAAAAGTAGGTGGAAAAGTGGTGTCTAAATTATTCTCAGTGCTTGCTGGGGGCTTAACCTCCCTGGTGTTTTGATTCGGCCGGGGGAGGTTTTTATTTACCTAATTTTTTTTCATGTAGCTAGCCTATTGCTATCTACATGATTCCCCCCTCCCTGCTCTCTCCCTCCCACCCTTCCGATCGCCGCTGGCGTGAATACCAATCAGGAAATCCTGTTCTGAACGGGATTTCCTGCAGGGATTCCCCCGTCGCCATGGCAACAAATGGAATGATGTCATCGACGTCATTAACATTGTGACATCACAGGGAGTCCTGATCCACCCCATAGCACAGCCTGGGGGTGATTGGCCAGGCTGTGCAAGGGGTCTGCGGAGGGCCCTTTTTTGCGGCGGGTAGTGGCGGATCGGTGGCGGGTGTCGACAATCGGGTAAGACACGCAACTAGCAAAGTGCTAGCTGCGTGTATTAAAAAAAAATGCAAATCGGCCCACTAGGGCCTGAGCAATCCACTGCGACGTTACTGGACGAGCTGAGCTCGTCCGTAATACCCAGGTGGTTAAAAGACATTTTAATGATAATATGTGAAAATATCACCTAAGAGAAAATTTAGGAGATAACTGAATTGGATTGGGCTCTAATGGAACCCATACACGATACAAAAAAAAACGCTTCAATTTTCCAGTTCATCGAATGAAAGTCAAAATGAATCTTATTTTTTTTTAATCCAAAAAAATGAACGATTATGCCCCCCCCATTTTTTTTTCAATAAAAATCAGATTAGGACATGTTAGAAAAATATTTATATTCAAACTGAATAAACAAAATGATGTAATCGAAAAAAAATTGTACCATGTATGGGTACCTTTAGTGTGATAATTATGTTTAACCTCCCTGGCGTTCAATTTTCCGAGGATTTCTGTGCAAAAAGTGAGAACATTTATTTTCAAACTTTTTTTTCCCTGTAACTTGCCAAAATGTGTCAAGCAAGGGTCTAGTATACAGTGCAGGAGAGTATTGATGTGTATGCACGTTTATACTGTTCACAGCATGTTTTTATGGACGGACATTTCTGTCCATACCTTAACTAATGTTGGGTACTTTTTCATTTACAAAGTGCTGAAGGAATGGGCGTAGCAATCACCCCTACGGCCCCTGCCATCGCAGGGGGGCCAAGTGGCTTTGAGGGCCCCTCCACCTTCTTCTCCCCAACTGCAAGTGCAGCCAATTAGCAAAGACAACTCCCTGTTGGCTCACAAAAACTGTGTGCAGGAGCATGTGTAATTTTTTCCTGCTTCCGGATGCTGCTTCACAGCAGAAAACTCTCTGCTGCCATTTGCTGGGTTCCAGTCCCATGGGGTTCATGGACAAAGGGTTTCCCATGCTATCATTTTTGCAGGGGGCCCCTATTAAGTCTAGTTACGTCCCTGGCTGAAGGGTACATTGGTGGAGAAGATAAAACGTTTTCTCCTGGGAAAAATCAATTTCATATGGGCCAATGTCTCTTTAAGAAATTCTATTTTACCTATTTAACAAAACTTATTTAAGTGGTTGCCTTGAGTTCAGCTTTAAATACTGTATATCTTATTTGGATGATTTCCCTGGATGTTTCCCGGAGCTTTGGGAGTCAGCAAATATCCCTTGTTGATTTGGGTAACCAAAGTTGGGAAAAAAGAGATTTACAGCAAGTGCAGTTAATCTGCCAGGTGCATTATTAAAGTGAGATTGAAATACTTTATCCAAAATCAAGCATTTTATCATGACTAGCTGTTCAGATCTCAAATAAAAATCTGCTTTATTATTGTCACTTGGAAGCTTTAATAATTCCTCCTTATTGTATATTCCAACATTGTAACTTTGTGCTCCTTCTTCTCCCTTAGGCAATAAATGCAAAAGCGGTTATGGAAATCAGTTTTGTCCCAGCACACATTCTAAAATAGCACTCCGCGCACAGCAATGCGATAAAAACAGCCTCTACCTGAATCTATAGATTGCTCTACTGACAATGACATTGTGTGTGTGCGTCCAGGATTTTAATTTAGTTTCAATACTTGTTAACAGTTTCAATATAAATAAAGTACATCTATCTATCTATCTATCTATCTATCTATCTATCTATCTATCCATTTATCCAACTATCTATCTTCTATTAGGATGAGTCACTAACATCAGTGCCATTTCTTGGGCAGGGCGACCACCCTGGACGCAGACCGGCAAATAGAAGGGGGGCGCTGGCAGAAGGACATAAATGCTAGGGAGCTGATGATGCGCAGTGAAGCCAAATGGAAAAAGAAAGAAGATTACCAGTGCGATAACCTTCCTTGACTCCTCCTGGGTTGTCTGCGTCCAACGTCAAGTCATCATCACGTCACCACCACGTGATGACACCTGATGCCCTGTAGGTGTACCGCAGGCTGTCAGTGTGTGGCGCTCCTGGAGGAGTCGGCTTTCGTCTGTGTGTTTTCCTGGTCCCTGCTTCCTCCTGGATGAGTGGCTGTTCACTAGTATGTAGGCAGATCTACTGTGTAGTAGATATGTGACTGTCCCTAAAGCGTAATGGTTCACAAGTCTACGGGGGAAAGGGATGCAGTTTTTACACCATCGCCCTGGGTGCAATTTAGCCTAGAAACTGCCCTGACTAACATTGAGCTGACACAGCACACGTTACAGCGCAAATTAATTCTAACAGTACGAGCTAATTATTCCAGTGCAACTTAATTCTAGCAGGCCCATGCTATGAGCGGTCCTCGCAGAGAAGCGTGCGCTCTTTAGTTACAGCTGATCCTTCTAAATAGTGACGTAGCACAAGAGCGATACTTTACTAACTAGTGAAGTATTGTGGTCAAGCTACGTCACTATCACATGGAATTTGAAGGATCAACTGTAACTAAAGAGCGCACACTATGCTGCTAGGACCACGTGTAGTGTGCGCACACTTTTATTAAGTTGCACTGAAATAATTAACTCGCACTGTAAGAATTAACTTGTCCTGTGTCAGTATGATTATGTTAGTGAATCAACCTGTATCGATCTATGTAATAGAGAAACCGAGGGATAAAACACTGACAGATACAGCCTAGAACATAATGCCTGGTAGGCACAATGCAATTTTCCATCAGATTGACGGTCAAATTGATTATTTCCAAGAGGTCCTATCTGCTTTCCAGTTGTTTTTGTCTGACCACTTCTATATAAAATCGATCAGAAAAATCATCGGAATTCCGATCAAACCTGTTAAAAATACTCGATTCGACCATCAATATGACAGAAAATTGCATTGTGTGCACTAGGCATTAGGCAATAGGCACAGCTCACAATGCATTTTTGTAAAAGCTCGAAAATGGTAACTGAGTTGGATTTTTGGTTGAGTGGGTGGAAGTTTAACACAGTAATGGGTGGATATTGCTAACACAATTGATGGTTTTAATTGAACAACTGGACAGATGTCCGATTGATTTTAGGTTTAAGACATAATTAAAGACACTGAACATGCAATTCAAGAGAAGATGATAGGATGCTAGTTTTATCTATCAACCCAATATAACACCTCAAGATAAATGAAAGGGAGAGGGCTTATTTCTGCTGGGGTGCTGTCCGAATCAGACACAGCACCCATGCTGTTGTGAAGCTGCAGCAGAATAATTATAGCCGGGCAATGCACCAGCATGCGATTCGGACGGCAAGCTGAATCTGAATAGGCAAGCTGAATAGGCAGTGTTTTCCCATCCATCTCGCATGCGGGGAGATGCTGCACATTCTGCACTAGTGGAAATGAGCCCAGAGAGAGAGAGGTTGTTAGGTAGATAGATAGACAGATAGACAACATGGTGGTGTTGTAAAGTAATGAATGGCACTTTTGTGTTAGAGCCCATTCACACTTGCTGATCGCAAAACGCTAGCGATTTTGCTAGCGTTTTGCTCTGGCGGTTTTTGGCGATTAACACAAAAAAAAACACCATTCCCACCTGGCGATTTTTTAGCGATCGTGTTTTGCGCTTCTATAGCGCTAAAACGCGATTGCCGGGAAATCACCTGAAAATGGTGCAGGCTACGCATTTGCGTTTAGCGTTTTTGGGCGATTTGCGGAGGTTAGAGCAAATCGCCCAAATGAGAACGGGCCCATAGACTTTTATTACCCTAGTGCTTTGAAAAGCGCTAGCATTTGAGCGGTTTGACGAAATTGCCGGCAAAACGCTCAAGTGTGAATGGGCCCTCAAAGGTTTGAATCCCAACCAAGATAACATCTACATGGAGTTTGTTCTCTATGTACTTAGGTGGTATCGTTCAAGCTTTCCATTTGTTCCTCCATATTCCAAATCATACTGATAAGGTATTTTGTTCCCCCAGAGGATCCTATTTGTCCAAGGTCCAAGACAAATGCACTGCAAAACTTTTCAGCATAGTCAAAATGCTTTAGAATTAGGGTCATCAGCCTACCTATAATAAAGGGAAGGGGGGGTCATCTGGCTACCTATACTGGAGGGAAGGGGGAGGGGTCATCTCGCTACCTATTCTGAAGGGGGGCGGCTGGTGATAGTGGCCTTGGGCAGTAAAGAGTACAAATCCAGCCCTGCCTATTTAGTATTGGCCTATGGTCCTATACTATTGCTCCAGCGCCTTCAATACACTTGCATAGCTTGTGTTTTGTTTTTGTTTTTTTCAAGAGGAAAAGTAGTCAAAATACCATAATAAATAAAAGTGTTTTTTTTTTTAAATTTAAACAGAATGTATGATTTGCTAGACTGAGTCATTCCAAATGTAGATAGATAGATAGATAGATAGATAGATAGATAGATAGATAGATAGATAGATAGATAGATGTATTGCACCTCTGAAATGATATACTGTACAAATGTGTATTGTATAGCTCCTTAATATCCCATCCCATGTATTTTTAAATAGATCCTTCATGCTATTCACACATCAATTGAGAATAAATTCCCTCTGACCTTGGGCTATATCCATTATCTTTCCTGTGCCTTAGGTGCCCAAGTCAAAGCTTTATCTTCCTGGGCACTTACATCCGTCTTGCCAGAAACTGGATGCCTATGTCAACTCTTTTAAATATGTTGCATTAAAGCAATCAATGATTGTTCATCCTTCAAGTGGGCTCTCACTGCGCTCCCTACCCAGCTGAAAGAATTTCCCAGTATACAGTTATAACAACACGAGAAATAGGTGGCCTATTTATAGAGCCAATCTGTCCTTTCCGGCTGAGCATCCTTCACAAAGTGAAAAGCAGTGTCAGCATATTTTGACATTGTAAACTTTTTTTTCTGCCTTAAACTTCATACAGCTAGCTCATTAGTGAACAAGCCGAGTAATCAATAACTTGCCAGCAGAGAGGCCTGAAGTTTCTTACCATCAGCTTTGCATGTTCTCAGAAATATTGATAGGCCTCTTCCTGCCTCCTATTAAGTAACAGTTTTGTCTTCATTTTTTTGCCGTGGATCTGCAGCGACTGGAACGCGTTGCATCGCAGTCGCTACCCCTAAGGACTGTGTTTACTTTGAAGGTTTTCCATTACGTCGCTCAGCGGGAGAACTCATTTCGCTTCTTTGTTTTCCTAATGTCTTTCATTAGTTTGCATGCTCATAATTGAAAGATTATGACATAGTATTTTTACCATCACTGACTTTGCATTGGAAATGAAATAATCTAGTTCCATCAGGTGCACTGTGCTAAATTAGAAGTACTGCTAAGCATCATTTATGGCTGAATTGTTTGCATAACACTAATCCAGTGTGTTTAAAAAAAAACATTGTACAGAGTCAATGAAGATTCAAATAGTTAAAGCGTACCTGTAACTAAAAAAAAGTGTTAAAGTGAGATACTGTACTTACCTCAGTAGAGGCAAGTTTCTGGATCAGTGATGAGCAAAAATTCCCAAGAGCGATTATGTGATCAAAATAATTTTGTAACAGGTTTGTGTTTTTTTATTTTTTTCACAAATTTTCACGTTAAAAATAAATGATTCAGCGTTTTTAGCAAATTTTTTGCAGTAATAGTAATGATTTTTCACATTTTACAATTTTTTTGCAAATGCGTTTGTTTTCATCATTTTGCAAAAAATATTATGTATTTTAGCAAATCTTTTATCGAACTCCAATATAGCATTTTCGATGCAAAAATTACTTTGGCGAAAATTCACAAGCAACACTGCCCTGCATAGTCCAGAAGATTGCCCTTTCCCTCGAGTTTGCTGTTGCATTGCTGGGACTCCCCAAACCTATTTGGCAAGGGCTTGTTGAACAGGTTAGTGTGGCCCTGCTCCCATCCATGTATAAGCTCGGTTGCCCTGGAGAGGTGCACAGATGGCCCGTGCCTGTGAAGTAGCATGGAGCCACTCTAGCACAGTTTTTTCCTCCATGCACTTTGCAGGTACAGGCTGCCATTGCATCTGTGCTGCGCGACCACACTTGTACACTTATGGAAGCATGGTTGTGAAGAAGAAGGGGGTCCTGGCGAAAAGCAATAGACTGTAGGAGGATTGGAGTCGTTCACTGTCAATTTAGCAATGAACAGAGAATGGACAAAAAAAGTCCTTTCTCAGGTCAAGTGGGAACACAGACTAAAGACAGGGTCACACTCATTTAAATCATGAGTTTCAGAAAACGCATGCAAAAACACACATAATGATAGTCTATGGGCTATCCCAGTTAGGCAGATGCATTCTCCATATCACCTGTGGGGGAACGTGTCTGCCCTGGATCCCAGCCAGACCACAGTGGACACTACACTGTCCACTCCCGGTGCCCGCAGGTGATGTGACACAAGTGGGAACTGAGCCTAGATCTGTACAGTTCCATTCCTGTCCTGAGAGTTTTGTATCAGTTTTCTATGGCTGGGTTTACACATAAATCTGTACAATTCTGTTCCAGTCCTTTCTTGTCCTGTCCTGTCAGTTTTTCGTCAATTGTGCACCAGTTTTCTATCAAGGTGGCCATACACTGGTCGATTTGCCATCAGATTTGACCAACAGATAGATCCCTCTCTGATCGAATCTGATCAGAGAGGGATCGTATGGCCACTTTTACTGCAAACAGATTGTGAATCGATATCAACCTGAAACCGACCACAATCTGTGGAGCTGCCGCTGCTGCCCCCCCCCCCCCTGCATACATTACCTGTTCCGGCCGGCATGAGTCCCCTGATCCCTGCTCTGCTGCGCTCCGCTCCGGCTACTGAACTTCCTGTCCAGGGGAAGTTTAAACAGTAGAGTGCGCTCTACCGTTTAAACTTCCTGCCGGGACAGGAAGATCTGTGTAGCTCTGGAGCCAGAAGCGGAGAAGAAGACCAGGGGACTCGTGCCGGCCGGAACAGGTAATGTATACCCGCTGTATTGCGTCGGTCGTCTGGCACTCGAACGCCGCTAACGACGCACTCCCGACCCGCCGGCAACCGAGGAAAATCTTCCGCACGGATGGGTCGACGGGAATCGACGGGAACAATCGATTTCGGACGGAAATCGATTGTTCCGTCAGCAGTGTGCGCGGCGATTTCACAGCCAATTTGATCACTGTGATCGAAATGGCTGTATATCAGCAGGAAAATCGTTAGGTGTATGGGCCCCTTTAGTTTTACCTGACAGGAATGAAACTGTACACTTTTCATGTGTGAACCATAGAAAACTGATACAAAACTGACAGGACAGGAATGGAACTGTACAACATTTATGTGTTAAGCCCGATTTACACTGGCATGCATTGAAAACTGATCCGTGTAAAAACTGATCTATGGAATAAATTAGTTTTTAAAGGTATCAGTTTTTTATCTATGACCCTGCGTCAGCACAGTTGACATTGAATCCGTTTGCATCCACTCTGTTGGGCCAGGGTCACACGCAGAATCGCATGAGTTTTCCACTACTTCTATGGGGAGCACTCATGCAATTCTGCTAAGTGTGACTCTGGCTTTCTCGTGTATTCAATCCAGTTTAAAGGCCAATATGAAAAGGCCTAAACCTAGCAATAGAAAACTCATATAAAACTGACCAGACAGGACAGAACTGGAATGGAACTGTACAGAGTATGTGTGATTCCAGTCTAACTTGTTAAAACTGCCATGCATAGGGAGTGCATGGCAATTTTACCAGTACTCCCAACAGTCATGTAGCACTCATTGCGCACTTTGCAAGGATACTGCACATGGCACTGTTAATGGCATTTAGGGAATACACCCTTATGTTTTTTTATTCAACATACTGCAACTTTACACAAGGGCAATAGATACGGATGCAACACAAGTGCAGCTAATCCAAAGTTGGGCTGGCCAGTAAGATGCAAATAATCTGGAGCTGATGCTGGAGTTTGCAAATTTTGCATGCAAATTTATGTATCTTAAAAATAGATCGAATAAAGCCAAGTTGGAATTTTATTTGATTGGTTTATTTTTATGCTGTGCAAAAAACAATCAATATGTGTATAATCCTGTATCAACTCTGAATTATTTGCATCTCATTGACTATCCATGGCCATCATTGATCCTAAACAGGCATAGTAAAGACCAAAATTACCTAGGTTGTCTTGATAGATGTATGAATAAATGGAAACATCCATTACACAACAGGGGATTGATGTACAAAACATTTTTCAGGAAATATCTCTCCTCATCTGTGTAATGTCATACATTAATCCAGGCCCGGAATTACACCACAGGAGCCTATAGGCACAGATATCCTGGCACCCTAGACTTCACCCTCCATGGCATGAACCTACAAATTCCACCTAGACCGCACCACAAGTGTGCTGGCTGTCCCAGCTGTCACTTCTCCCTTACTTCCCTTGCCCTTCATAACTAGCTATGGGTGCCTCTTAGTATTAGGAAGACAGAGCTATCCTCAGTATTAAGTCATAGCTCCCAACTGTCCCCTCTTTCGGAGGGACAGACCCTCTTTGGAAGCCCTGTCCCTCTGTTCCTCTTTCCTCCTCATTTGTCGCTCTTTCAGGACTTTGTCCCTCTTTCTATGTAAATATATATATTTTTCTACTAAAAAAATGTATTTGATTGACTCTAAACTTTATTCCCATCCTTTAAATTGATCTATTACTAATTTTAAAATGTTAATATGAAGTAAAATGAACCAATATAGAAAGGACCAGTGTGGTTTGAATTATAAAACAACATATTTTTCTTATTAAATCTTTATCGTATGTGTGACAAGGGGCACGTCAGGAGTGTGGTTAGGGGTGTGGCATGGGTGTGGCTTAAGTGTCACTCTTTCTCTTCTCAAAAAGTTGGTAGGTATGTTAAGTAGCTAGAGGTGCTCTCAAGTTTCAATTAGCTAGTGGTGCCCCCAGCTAAAGGGAGATCTCTTCAGTGCAATTCTGAGAGCAGGGTGAGTAATCTCTCATTTACACTCTTATCAGGACTTTACATTGGGAAGGAGGGAGGGAGGCACTAGAGGAGGGGAATGAGCCACCTTTCTATCATCAGGCACCTGTAGGCATGTGCCTACAATGCCTTATGGTAAACCAGCCCTGCATTAATCCTTTGGGCACTGAACAAGCACAAAATAAAAATAAAAAAATATTAAAAATATTGCATGTAAAGTAATAACACAATTAAGTTAATCAAAAATAACATGGGTTTCTTTCTTGGAAAGTGATGAAAACATTTTATTGTTGAGGTTAAAAACAATTACAGATAGATGATTCATATAAAGTTGTAACACCGATAGGGCTAGGATACAGCCAGTACATTTCTGCTAGAAAGCAGTATTCACACTCTCTACCAGTGCATTAGACAATGTCAAGTGACCTAGAACAGTACAGGCTGTTTCTGAAACTGAGAATTCTCAGTATGAACAGTGATCTGCACGCTGATCCTCATGGGTTTAAAGCAGTTTACTGAGAAGGCAGCACACTTGGTGGCCATAAACAACACATAGCAACACATTTTGCACCCTTTGGCAATTTTTACACTTAATTTCATACTAAATCATTTCTGCAGTGAAACTGCTATTTTGATTGAAAGTGAAAATATTGTGCATTCCACTTTAATCCATTTAACAATGTGAAGCATCCAGGTATAGATTTATGATTAATGCTTAGACCAACTGTTTTGTGTCCTCTCAAAACAATAAAATACTCTTTATAAATTAGTGGAATATACTTATTGTTGAATAAGCAGATAATCAAAGATTAGACTAAGCAATTTAATTCATAAATGAATTTATGAAGTAGTGACACATTTTTCACAGCACTATATTTCAACAATTAGCATTACTTATGGTCACTCAAAGGGACCCACCATTGAAAACATAATCACAGTTTGGCATGACAAACAATTAAAATCGTTCTCCCAAATCCCTTTTCCCATGCTGTTATCCTACCTGCCTTTGTTCCAAAGTAACATCATATGTCAATATTGATTCATCTGGTAGAAATAAAGTTGGTGATATTAGCATTCATATTACATTATTGTATCAAATACAATGCTGCAAACGCAGTGCAAGAGAGAGAAAAAATGTTGTTCAGAATCAGCGCAGCTGTCCAGTTGGCAAAAAAACTTTAGGCTCCAGGTGACAGTGAAAGTATTTATATTAGTATTTATAAATGTCATGGAATTCTTTTCATTATACTTATGGAGGTGCACAGAAGAAAATCATACACTTTTCACCTGACCTATGCAATATAGGTCAAATTGCCGGTGCCAAAATCCATCAGGGACACCACTCCTACATACGCTGAAAGCAAACAAAATTGGAGACGGCAGACAAATGGCTCAGCAATCAAACTGTATTGGGAGCACACAGAGGTTCACACTTATGGAAGGCTACTAAGTATATTGTGGCAGAAGGAGCATTTGACTGTAATTCTGACTTAGCTTTTCCTCAAAAGTCTAGGTACATTAGCTTTGTGGAGAAAGTCTATGAATTAATTAATTATCATAGGATTGGAGGCAGACTATCCATACAAATGCAGGCAGTATACCTACTCCATGAAGACAGTATCCAACATGGAATTTCAGTTGTAAGGAAAAAGCACTATTTACTTGTCCAACATTTTACTGTTTAAAGAGTACCTATACAGACCCTACTTACTTGTGCTTTCTTGCACGTGTGAGTGTTTACAGGTTAAACACATAAAACTTAGAGCATACCTACCCAATTAACTAGTTTGCTTTTATGGCTTTTCCCACAGGTCCAGAGTTTCAGTGGCCTTAAAGTGGCTGGTCTAATTTGCCATCTTGGCCTGGTCTCCTCTCTCCACTGAGAGCCAGATCCTTACCATGACAGGATAACACTTTTCCACCTTTATAACTGGTACCCAGGCTCTGGGTGGCAATGCCCCTCAGAGCATACCCTACAATGACTTTAATATGTATGTCCACAAGGGGAACATGCTGAGAATGGTGATGGCGCTGGTTATGTGGACCTCGGAAATAAGAATACCACAAACATTTTACACCAATCACAAGACTTGGACACTACCGAGTTTTACCAAGTCTTGTAATTGGTTTAAAAATTTCCATGTTTTAAAATTTTGACAGAAAAACTCTGCAGCTAGTGATTGGTCCAGTGCTTCTGACTTAGAAGTATTTGTCCAATCAGAGAATTTGGTAGTGTACAAAGGATGTCCACATAATAGTGGACATCCGCAAAACAGCGTGTTAAGCAATTAGCAAAACTTGCATACAGCAATATTTCCAGTGGTTAGTGCATCAACCCCATAGATTATTATTCATATTATTTTTGTTTATAGTGCCAACATCTTCCATAGCACCGTACATTGTACAAAACACTGGGGATCATAGGTACAAAAAAAAATCTGTACAATTAGGACATCCAGCAATATAAGTACAAATACATGCACAGTTGATGTGTTGTTTGAGACATCACCAATACTGGTTCATATAAATAATGACAGCAAAATAAAAAAAAACACTAGGAGGAGGTCTCTACCCCTGCGAGCTTACAGTGTAGGGGGTATTAGGGTGAAGACACAAGGGAAGGAGACAGAAGAGTTATTGATGAGGCAGTGAGTCTCCACTGTGACCCACATCAAATTACCGTTATAGGTTTGTCTGAAAAGGTGTGTTTTTTTAAGAGTATAGATAGATCGATAGATAGTTTAAAAATGTTTCTTTTGTACGTATGTCTTCCATTTAAGTTAAGAAAAGTATTACTTTAATCTTGTGTTTTAGCCTATTCATTCCACTACATTACATTATTTTTCTGTGTCACTTATCACTTATTGTCTGTTTTATTCCGAACCTTCATTGCACAGCCTATATGATAGAGCTTTTCAATTAGTTCCTCTTTAGTCTGCTCATGTTGCATTATTTTTCACTGTATGGGGATTGGGGAAGTGCTGTATTGATTTATCCCTCATGTGACAATAACAGCCCTTTAAAGACATTACTTCAATTTTGATTCACCATGGAATTTTTATGATCATTCAAGCACTCAGCACATTGTGAAATTTAGTATCTGGAGACCAACCCGCTAGTGGTATTTTTAAATTAATTTATTAGGCATATGACATAATATACAAATGGATAGTATGTCATGATTTGTGGTCTGAGAATGGATTTTTATGATCAATTAAGTACTTAACACTTTATGAAATTTATTACCTTGAACGTACTTCAAAGCATGAATCATCACCATTAAAACTTTTAATAATAATGGAATTTGAACAATCCCCGAAATGATGCTTGTACGACATTGATCAACAATTATATTTTCTTTTATGGACAAGGATGTGGAAGTAATGTGGTATCAAGAGTATTTTAAAATCATTTATCAAGATGTTTTCCAATCCTGATTTTTTTATTTTATTTTTTTATAAAAGAAATACTGAGTACTTTTAAGTGGTTAGTAGAATATGAGTAAGGCTATGTTCACATCATACGCGCTTCCGTGCGTATATGGAAGCGCGTATGATGTGCTGAAATGCAGGAACGGCTGAAGGGCATAGACTGCCCTTCTACCGTTCAAATCTACTGCGCTGCGCAGCAGTACGACGTGCTGGGAAGCGCTTGCGTACTGCTGCCTGCATTTTGCCCGCAAGCGCAGAGCTGATCCCATCACTGTCAATGCATGGGATCAGCAGTGCAGCAGACAGTGTCGCAGATGGCATGCGATCGTATGCATTGCGTTTGGATTGCACGGCCATCTGTGCTAGTCAGATGTGAACGAGGCCTAATTTTACCAACATTCTACTACATTCTGCTATGCATACTATAAAACCAGAAGTGCCCAGCAAAGATGAGGGGCCCAAATTTCTTCCTTTCACCTTTCTTCCTTCTCCTCCACCACGGAACACCTTCCTGTGGCTACCTCCCCGCCCCACACAAAGTGCAGGAAACTGTGAAGAAGGCAGAGACCAGGGAGAATAGTAACACCTAGGGCTTGATTCAGAAAAGGGTGCTAAGTGTTAGCACGTCAGTGAAAAGCCACTTTGCATGTGCTAACATGCTTTGCACGTGCTAAGTAGTTAGCACATGCAAACTACTTAGCACCGTAGTTAGCACATGTAAACTACTTAGCACCATAGTTAGCACATGTAAACTACTTAGCACCATAGTTTTTGTTTAAAAATCAGTGTTTATTCAACAAATAAAAGGAACATATGACAGAATATGCAGTTTAGCAGTGCACCTCCTAACTTTTCCAACAGTAGCTTCAGCATCAATTATCACTGTGGAAGATGAGAGGTATTGTTAACAATAATATAATGATCGTCACATAATATATAGAGCTCAGATTGAATTTAAATTTCCAAATATTCTATCTTTTACAAGATCATAATTAGCAAGACCAGGGGTATCTAACCATGGAGCTTAGCACCCTAGTTAGCGCGGTGCTAAGTAGTAGTTTGCATGTCCTAACTACCGTGCTAAGTAGTTTGCATGTGCTAACTACGGTGCTAAGTTTGCATGTGCTAACTACGGTGCTAAGTAGTTTGTATGTGCTAAATACTTAGCATCCTAGTTAGCATGCCCAAAGCCTTTAGGCTTTTAGAGTCGAGACCCTAGTGTCTGCAGCAGGAGCACCAAGAGAGACCCAACTGTGGGAAAGGTAAACCCTAGCTGTCACTGCCGCATCTGTGATCTGTGGTTTTGAACATAGGAGGGGGGCCCCGGTAGAGAATGAGGAAGGAAGAAATCCAGGAGCCTCCTCCTCGCTGGGGCTTCTACCACATAGTTATGTCACTGGCTACTTTACAGAAAAAACTCTGTAGTGCATAAAATAACCTCTATGACTCTATGATGATTTTTGTTGTCGTTACAAAGTTCTGATAAAATGTAGCAGAACTTTGTGGCCGCTATCATCTCCAGTACCTCTGTAGCCACCAATTCCAAACATTAACATTGTGCAAAAATAACTATTCCCCCCTTTCCCCCATGTACCTCATAAAGCTGAACTTTCTTTGCTAGTAGAATCCCTTGCTCTTTCACACATTCCTCTGTAACTTACTTTTGTTTTAAGGGTGGAGCAAGGAGATACTGAATATTTTTATTGTCCTTTATCTATTTTCAGTTAAATGTATTTTTGTCACCTCTTGTCATCAGTGTATAATATTGAACTGAAGGGATTTCCCATACATTAATAGTGGTTGTTAAAATGACACCACCATTTGTTGCCTACTTACTATCTATAATGTCCATTACTTTTGTCTTGAGAAAGTGTCTTGAGACTGGTGGCTGGAAAAGCAGGATCAGGAAAGAAGGCAGGAATGGGAAAGACATGCAGCTGGGAAGGCAGGATCAGGGTCATAGGTTAGATCTGGCAGGATATGTATTTTAGGCTTAGTGCAGAGCAGATAGGGGAGTGTAGCCTGTGGTGACATGTCAAAAGTAAATAAATAAATATAACAATATTAGTGTGCAGTTTTCCCATGAATTGAAGTTGAACGTTTGACAAGAAAATGTTCTTTTAAATGCCAGGAAGGTGGAATTGCCTCACTCTTTTCTCACTATTATTATTATTATTTATTGTATTTATAAAGCGCCAACATATTACGCAGCGCTAGGAACCTAATGCTTCAATTTATACTCCCCCCCCCCCCCTTCAAGTCAACTGATGACATTTTTGAAGTTTAAATTGAAAGTATGCATTTTAAAGATGACACCCCCCACCTCTTTTATCTCCTTCTACCTGTGTAGGCTGGTATTCTTCAGTGGATTCAAGCTCCATTAAAATGGGGCTCCATTTATTAAGCAATCCCAAACCAAATGGTCTATAAAATTAGGAGGAACGTATGCCCTTATTAGGGAACCATTTTACAATATTATAGACAAGATGCCCTTTCTCATCACCGGCAGTGGCAAAAAGGAGGTGATGGCTTATAGAATGGGAACATATGGGTACATTAGTAATAGTTACAGTAGGTAAAATAAGAAAAAAAACAACAAGAGTAAAGTTTTTATTTTTTTATTTTTTTTAAATAGACAATGACCCATAAGTGTGGTGGCTCAAGATTGTTAGGAAAACAGCAACACTGTGGTCATTATAATACTTTATTAGTTTTATTACTAATATCATCTCATATCCTCTAAAGTATAGGTGCCAAATCACTATCTTGGAATAAGGGTCCTATGGCAATATCACCACCACCACCTTCCAATATACTCAGTTGATCCAAATAACACGAGGTAACTATACTCAGGACATAATCTAAGTGGTCTTTTGGCATACATTGGCGTACATAGACTAGACTAAATGTTATTATCACAGTAATGTATGCTAGAGTATATTAGATTATGCTATATATGATATATATGAAACATTCCCTCAAAAGTCATTTTTTGACAAGCATTCACTCTAACTTAGGCCATTATCCTTCAACCTCTAGCCAAGTTGTACTATTTACTAAGTACAACCTAAAAACACACTAAGTATGCATACTGTATACTACCCCACCTTTTGTTTCCTCCCTATTCCTTTAGATTGTAAGCTCATAAGGGCAGGGCTGTCTCACCCTCTTGAGTCTTGGAATTTGTTATACATTTTATTCATCATGTTCTATTTGTAATTTTAATTACACTGTAATTACCTATTCTGTATTTTGTACCATTGTCTATATTTGGTGTATACCATTGTCGTTATCATTATGTACCCCGTGTTAGTTTCTTACTTTGTTCAGCACCACAGAACATGTTGGTGATTTATAAATTATTTATTATTTAGTTATTTATTGTATTTATAAAGTACCAACATATTACGCAGCGCTGGACATTAGTTTAGGTTACAGACAATATTTATCGGTGACATACAGCAATAAGACAATACAGGAATACAAGAAAACCAGATCATGCAGCACAGTATGAGTACAAGGTAATGCTTAGTCAGTCACTGGGTGGAAACATGGAGATTAGGCAAGTCAAGTTTACCCAGATCCATAGGATGGGAGTACAGTAATGGAGGTGCGTGATCAGGTAATAGACATGAGGAGGAGGACCCACAATTTAAATAAATTAATAATATTAATAGCATAATAGTTGGCTGTTTAGTAAACATAAACTGGGTGGATAGTGCTTGCTGTAACCACAGTAATATAAGCTGGAGTGATAAAGTAGGTAAAATTTGTAGGTGCTTTTTGGGTCACAGTACATTAGGCTGAAGATACAAGTCAAATATGAATATGGCTGCAATTGAATAGGAGAAATAAATTATAGATAAGAAGTGGCAAGGTATCCCTCGATCACTGGCACAGGTAGTCCTGCCTTTCAGAGTCTAACTCCACCACCACCTGCTAAAAACTATAAATTAAATACAAAGGTAAAGAGGAAAGTGTATCTGTAAGCAGCAAAACCCACAACAGCATAACCCAAACCTTGCAGCATGTTCAACACCATTAACCCCCCCTGGCGGTATGATTATTTTCGGATTTTAGCGTCTAAAAGCAGTGCAATTTTTTTGAATGCTTTCAGATCAGGACCCTAAAACCAGGAAAATATCATTCTGCTAGAGAGATCTGCAGCAGCCCAGAGCTTACTCATCTCTATGGGATCCAATGCTGCAATTCAGTCTCCGTCCTCCAGAGGTGGCACTGTAACCTGTAGTGAAATTGCCATCTGTTGTAATGACGAAAAACGTCGATCTTACCAGAGGGAAGCAGAGCCTCCGAGCACTGGAAGGGTAATGGCTACAGGCATCTGGATCCCGGGGAGGTGTGTTGAAATGCCTGCTGCGCCCTATACTCGGCACAGAGCTCCCAGCAGCTATCACAAGTCAGACTTGGGGTTACCACTCGGAGCTGCGGCTTTCTACCATGAGCCTGACTCAGAGCTATCACCAGGAAGGTTAAAATTATTGCTATGTTCAAGGTACAAATGCACTGCAACACAAGGCTGCATTGTTATTCATCACGTCAAATATGTTGTTTTAAATTCAATCCAATGATCTTGATTGTAGGTTACTAGCATAGATGCAAAATGCCTTTACTCATTCCACACCCCGTCTTAAAATGTACGTTCAGAGAATCTGGGATTTGGTCAGAATCTTACTATATCACTCTCAGATACTTGGGTGACATGTGGGGACATGTTGGGAAAACCAATGATGTCGACAGGGAGACAACAAAGCTGGTTCTATTTCTGGTGTGCTGTTGTGGAGGAATTAAGCAATGGCAAATGTACAAGCTTTCACAGCAAAGCTGAAGTGGCAACAGCACTCAGGAGCTTCATTTTATACTTGGATGCTTTTCCTAGAAGCAATCCAGACAAGAAAAAAGGAGAGATGTCAAATTCAAGGCAACAGCCATCATGTGAGGACCAGGGAAGAATGCCACAATTCCACAGAGTTTATTCAAAGGGAAACAGTAAAGTTATGACTTGAAGAGAAACTTTAGTGAATATAAATGAAAGTGGGATAAAACTTAAAATTGATTCTATGGTCTAAAGCAGAGTTCCCCAACTCTGTCCTCAAGGAACACCAATGACTTAGGTTTTGCAGGAAACCTGTAAGGAAACGCGGAGAATCAACCGCCTCCACTCAGCGTGAGGCGGCTGTTTCCATGGAGGGCATGGCGGAACGCGGAAAAGCCGCCGCGTCTGACGCGGCGGTTAGCACACATGGTTCTGTTGCTGACACTTTGACTCAGCGCGGGGAGGCAGCCGCCGGTGCAGATAGCGGTGCGACCAACCCCGCGCACGGGTCAGCGGAGACATTGCAAAGCAGTACTAGTGTGGCTGGGACTGATAGTCCACCTAGGTTCAGAATGACGCGCGTGCTCGCGGAGAGGCGGAACTTTTATGGCAGTCAGAGAAAGGTCAGCTGACCAGGCCGGTCAGCTGACAATCACAGCAACCTTCATTGGTCCAGCACTTGAGGGAGGTGCTGGAGAGCACAGGTGTATATATACTGGGTGCTGGTCATTCTCTGGTTGTCTGTCGTTGCGATCACAACGTGGTAGCACTCAGGCCTTGTCTGTATCTGTGTTCTAGCATAGTTTCCAAAGGTGTTGACGATCACGGACCTCACACCTTAGCGTTAGGAATATTGTACTGTATTATTTGTTATGACCTACTGCCTGCCTGACTATCCTGCTGGACTCTGATTCTGTACCTTGCTATCTCTGATAACCTGTTGCCAAACTCTGCTCATTCCTGGACTCTGTATTTGTCTCTCGATTCTGTACCCCTCTATTCTGATACTCTGTTGCCAAACCCTGCCTGTTTATTGGATTTCGTATCTGTCTCCTGAATCTGTACCGTATCTGCCTGTGTGTTAACGACCTGGATTGCCCGACCTTGAGAACTGGCCTTACTGTTAGAGGCAGTTCCCAGACCTGTTAGTGACACCCTCTCTCTGGTGTCACTCACGTTCTGTCCTTCCTATCCTCAGCCTAGCTCCTCCCCCGGGAGAGTCTAGGCATACGGAAGGAACTTACTCCCGTGCAGTACTCCTTACTGCTTCTGTACCTTCTCCTAAGGTGCAATACTAGTATTACTGTTACACCAAAACACTCTTACCCCTCAGGTGTCCAGAGCAGGGCCGGGCCGAGGCATAGGCTGGAGAGGCTCCAGCCTCAGGGCGCAGTGTAGGAGGGGGCACACAATTCATTCAGCTGTCATTCCTAATTGTGTTTAAAGCAGAAAGAAATAAGAAAAGGGGATACATAGCGGTGACTGCAAGCCAGATAACTAGATATTAAGGTGTTGAGGAGGTTGTGGGCCCTGTGGCACCTCTTAGTCTAATAGCAATCAGTGTGTGATGGCTAGGGTGAGAGGGATGGAGGGGCGCACTTTGGTGTCTCAGCCTTGGGTGCTGGAGGACCTTGTCCCGCCTCTGGTCCAGAGGTTAGAATATATATCTGATTATCGGTGATACTGCAGATCACCAATAATCGGGTATATTCTGTATTCTCGGTGATACTGCAGTTCACCGGTAATCAGACCCTCTCTGTTACACCGATCGTTACAAAACCACAAACACTCACAGGTGGAGTAATTCGTTTCTCAGGAGAGCTGAATAACTACCTCAGTGGAAGTCCTCAAAATATGCACTGTTGGTACACCTTTAGGACAGGGTTGGAAAAAAATGGTGTAAAGTATTTAATACAGCATACAGCTAATAGGTAAATGATATTATTGGTTTCCAGTCACCCGCTTTTACATTCTTACATGATCTTACATCACTGCTAGCAAAGTGCATTACTGTGGGATGCCACCACCCCCCTTGCCAAGGGAAGACTGGGACCTTTTGGCCAGGAGGGAAAACACTTCCCAAAGGCCCTTTTGTGGCAGCCCCAGGCTGAGATGTGTGGACTACAGGACTAAGTGGGCTCCTCACTCTGTGACTGGTACACAAGGGGATATTAGTGCTGTTTACAGGACTGAGTGCCCCCCCCCCAATATTTCATTATACTGTAACGCTACACACACACATACAGCGACACCTGTGCATACACACACACACACACACACACCTGTGCATACACACACACACACACCTGTGCATACACACACCACACACAGCGACACCTGAGCATACACAGACACACACCTGTGCATACACATATACACACACACACCTGTGCATACACATATACACACACACACCACACACAGCGACACCTGTGCACACAGAAACACACACCTGTGCATACACACACACACCACACACAGCGACACCTGTGCATACACACACACACACACACACACACACACACACACA
The DNA here is from genome assembly GCF_040937935.1 of Hyperolius riggenbachi. Taxonomy (NCBI): domain Eukaryota; kingdom Metazoa; phylum Chordata; class Amphibia; order Anura; family Hyperoliidae; genus Hyperolius; species Hyperolius riggenbachi. The sequence continues at coordinate 115,000,797 of NC_090646.1, read as the reverse complement.
CCTGTGCATACACACACACACACACACCTGTGCATACACATATACACACACACACCACACACAGCGACACCTGTGCATACACACACACAAACAACTGTGCATACACACACACACACCTGTGCGTACACATATACACACACACACCACACACAGTGACACCTGTGCATACACACACACCTGTGCATACACATACACACACACACCTGTGCATACACATATACACACACACATCACACACAGCGACACCTGTGCATACACACACACACACACCTGTTCATACACACACACACACAACCTGCGCATACACACACCACACACAGCGACACCTGTGCATACACACACACACACACACACACCTGTGCATACACATATACACACACACACAACCTTGTGCATACACACACACACCACACACAGCGACACCTGTGCATACACACACACACACACACCTGTGTACACACACACACACACACACACACACACACACACACACACACACACACACACACACACCTACCTGTGCATACACATATACACACACACACCACACACAGCGACACCTGTGCATACACACACACACACAAACACACACACACACACACACACACACACACACACCTGTGCATACACATATACACACACACACAACTGTGCATGCTCTCTCTCTCTCTCTCTCTCTCTCTCAGAAGTAACTCACTCCTCCACGTGTTTCTTCTGTGTCTTGGAGTTCTGAATCATGCGCCTGCAGGGTTTCCTGGGGGCGGAGTTACACACCAGGGAGCATGATTGGATGCAGGCATGGCCTATCATGCTACAGCACTGATATGGGCTGGGGGCAGGGCTGAGACTCAACTTGCATGGCTGCAGCCTGCAGTGAAATTTGAAAGTAATAAAAATGATGATCTTCACTCCACCGGCGCAGATTACAGGAGGAGGAAGTGGCTCCTCCCCCCATCTCTGTAGTGAGCACTGAGCAGTAACAACAGTTGATCTTCCTGAGTTCTCTGGTGAATAAGGCTGTATATAGTCATTAGATGCATTTCTTATGATGAAACCAGGAAAATGAATGTAAAAATTGATATCTTGAATAATTTCTTGTGTTCTGCTTTGAGTCATTACCGATGGTGTTTAAAGTTCTTTTTAGTTCTGCGTCTGTTTCCAGTGATCATCCAGCACACTTTCAGTTTCAGCTTTATCAGTCAACTCAGTGTTCCCAGGTTTCACTGGAAAGGCTATGATACCGTGTGCAGACAGTTTGGAGAAAAGATGTTTCAGGGGTCTAACATCTGAGTTTTTGCATGGATGAGTGGGATAGATGCCAAAAGTCCCGGGGAAAAATCTGGATTTGACACAAAGCAGCGTTTTAAGGGCTGAAATCACATTGATAGCTGAATTGCAGGCCTAAAATGCTTTAAAACATCTTGCATGTGTATATATCAATCAGTGAGTGTAATTAGAGTACTGCTTCACACTGACACACCAAACTCACTGTGTAATGCACCGCAAACAGCTGTTTGTGTTGTGACGGCCGTGGCGAGAGTGTAGGCCATGGCGGTTTTCAAGCCCATATGGTTGCCGGGCTGTGGTAGCTCAATGATAGAACAACAGTGACTGCCCAGGAGTTGGACTAAAGAATGTCCGCATGTCCGACATCACCCTGAGATGCCTGGAGCGTCCTGTCCTTGCCTGCGTGGAGCCGTGGACTTGGGAGGAGGAGGGTTACTGCCAGTGGTACCTTGATTGCGTTGTGCTGCCACATCACCCTTAAATGCATTGTAAAGCATCATTGACAGCTTGTTCTGCAAGTGCTGCATCCTTTCCGCCTTGTGTTGAGTTGCTAACAGGTCTGCCACTTTGTGCCTGTACCGAGGGTCTAGTAGCGTGGCCACCCAGTTCAGGTCATTCCCCTTGAGTTTTTTGATACGGGGGTCCCTCAACAGGCTGGACAACATAAAAGAGGCCATCTGCACAAAGCTGGATGCCGACGTACTCTCCATCTCCTCTTGCTCTTCCTCAGTGATGGCACGCAACTCCTCTTCCTCCCTCCAGCCACGAACAATACCACAGGAACGTGGAGCAGCAGAAGCCCCCTGTGACAGCTGCCGCGGTTGTTCTTCTTCCGCTGCCTCTTCCTCCTCCACAGAAACACCTTCCTCATCATCATCATCAGAGTCTGACTCCTCTCCTTCCCCACATGACTCCTCTTCTTCCTCCTCCTCCCCCTCTCTGTGCTGCCGCAGGTGTTGAGGAAAAATCTGGTTGAGATGAAAATCGCTCCCACAACTCCTCCTGCTGTAACTGTTCTCGTTCATGCTCCTCCACAGCTGTATCCACCACTCTACGCACGGCACGCTCCAGGAAGTAAGCGTAGGGGATCAAGTGGCTGATGGTGCCCTCAGCGCGACTCACCAGTTTGGTCACCTCCTCAAAGGGCTCCATGACCCTGCATGCATTTCGCATCAGTGTCCAGGTGTTGGGCCACAACATCCCCATCTTCCCAGATTGTGTCCTTGTACTGTAATTATACAGGTAGTGGGTGATGGCTTTCTCCTGGTCTAGCAGGGGAGAGAACATAAGCAGGGTAGAATTCCAGTGAGTCAGGCTATCGCAAATCAGGCGTCTCACCGGCAAGTTGTTTCTACGCTGAATGTCCACAAAGCGTGCCATGGCCGTGTAAGATCGCCTGAAATGCCCACACAACTTCCTGGCCTGCTTCAGGACGTCCTCTAAGCCTGGGTACTTGGACACAAATCTTTGCATGACCAGATTCAGCACATGTGCCATGCAGGGTACATGTGTCAGCTTTCCCAAATTCAACGCGGAAATCAGATTGCTGCCGTTGTCACACACCACGTTGCCGATCTCCAGCTTGTGCGGGGTCAGCCATTGCTCCACCTGTTTGCTAAGAGCAGCCAGGAGAGCTGCTCCAGTGTGACTCTCCGCTTTGATGCAAGACATGTCTAAGACTGCGTGACACCGTCGTACCTAGCATGCAGCATAGGCCCTGGGGTGCGGGGGCTGTGTAGCTGGAGAAGACTCGGAGATTGCGGCACCAGCCAAGGAGGAGGAGGAGGATGACGACAGCAAAGAGGATGTAGCAGGCGTAGAGGAGGTGGCAGGAGACCTGCCTGCAAGCCGTGGAGGTGTGACAAGTCGGTCCACTGCGCAGCCACGTACTCCCTGCTTGCTGCCATCGGTCACCAGGTTGACCCAATGGGCTGTGTACGTAGCGACCCTGCCTTTGCTTGGCAGACCAGGCATCCATGGTCAGGTGGACCCTTGACCCAACGCTCTTTGCAATAGATGACACCACTTGCTTCTCAACTGCACGGTACAGTTTGGGTATGGCCTTTTGTAAAAAATAATTGCAGCCTGGTATCTTCCACTGTGGTGTACCAATGGTCAGGGATGAGCAGAAACTACGCCAGTGCGAATTTACGAATCGTAGTTTGCATCTATGCATCGTAGTTCGTAGGTGAAGTTGCAGAACTACGCTTACGAATTTACGCGTAGCGAAGTACTGCTACATGTAGCTTACGCTTACTATGCGTAGTTAACATGTGTATTGCGTAGTGAACTACATATGCATTACTCGTGTCTATTTTTGCGCGTACGATTGTATGCTTACAAATTTATGCACAGGAAAGGGGAATGTACGCATAGAAGAGTTCCCGGGATAAGCATCTAAAGAGGAATTAATGCATAAAATGTTCTGCATACAGGCATAAGCATCCGCATACACTACGCTTCGCACTACGCGTAATTGCTTATTTTAATGCATAAAATGTTCTGCATACAGGCATAAGCATCCGCATACACTACGCTTCGCACTACGCGTAATTGCTTATTTTAACGCGTATTCTACGAAATGCATACGAAGCGAATATTTGATTTCGAAGCTGTAGTTTGGTGAAGCGTAATTGCGTAAAACTACACGTAGTTCCAACGTAGCGAAGTTGGCTGACTACGACCATCCCTGCCAATGGCCACAAACTTACGGAAAGCCTCTGACTCCACCAGCTTGTATGGTAATAGCTGGCGAGCTAATAGTTCCGCCACGCCAGCTGTCAGACGCCGGGCAAGAGGGTGACTGGCAGACATTTGCTTCTTACGCTCAAATACTTCCTTTACGGACAGCTGGGTACTGCTGTGGGCAGAGGAGAAGGAACCGCTCAAGGGAAAAGGCGGTGTGGAGGAGGGTGGCTGTCAAGGGAGAAAGCGGATGAAGAGGATGCACAGGAAGGAGGAAGAGGAGAAGGAGGGTGGCTTTTCTTTTGAGTGCTGCTTTTCCTCAGGTGTTCTTGCCATAGCTGTTTGTGCCTTTTCTCCAGGTGCCTTTGTAATGCACTTGTCCCTATGCGAGAGTTGGCCTTTCCACGGCTCAATTTTTGCTGACAGAGAGAACATATGGCTTTGCTCCGATCTGAGACACACATGTTAAAAAATTTCCAAACCACTGAGCCCCCCTGGGGTGATGGCGCTATGGTGGCATCAGCAGCTGACGATGAAGGGCATGTTGGCTGGGTGTCCATAGCTGGCAATACATGGTGCCGGACACTGCCCCCAGCTGTTTTTGAGGACGAGCTCCCTCTGCTTCTATCATGGACATGGAGTCGTCTTCTCCTACTCCTCTCTGACTCCCCCTCTGAACTGACCCCCTGGTCATCCCCTCTACTGGGAACATACGTGGCATCTGTATAATCGTCATCATAATCCTCCTGCCCAGCTTCACTTTCCTCAGACACCTCCACAACTGCACCAACTTCAGGTCGTTCATCATCCCCCTCCTCACATGTTACGTCCATACTATCGCCACCTAACTCAGACGTATGAGGTGGGGTACCTGCGACTTCTTCTTGTTGTTGCAGTAGTGGCTGTGAATCAGTGATTTCACCACCACCACCACCACCAAATAACTCCTGCGAAGTGTCAAATGCAGTGGATGTGGTGCTTGTACTAGCGCTGGTGGCACTGGCTGCGGGAGATGAGGTGTTCTGTGTTAAATACTCAACCACGTCCTCACAATTTTGGGAAGTGATGGCACATGCCTTCTTCTGAGCACTGTATTTTGGGCCATGTCCGCACGAAATCACAGCAACACCACCTCGCACAGACCTGCCGATGCCAGGTGGCTTTCCTCTGGGTCTGCCTCTACCTCTTCCTCTACCTGGTTTGTCCATTTTGTCCATCTCGGGGGGATGCTAGGTAAATGCAGTGAGCTGGGTTCACTGAAAAATAAAGGTAGTTTATATGCAGTGAGGTGGGTTCACTGAACAATAAAGGTAGCTATATGCAGTGAGGTGGGTTCACTGAACAGTAAAAGTAGTTATATGCAGTGAGGTGGGTTCACTCAACAGTAAAGGTAGTTATATGCAGTGAGGTGGGTTCACTGAACAATAAAGGTAGTTATATGCAGTGAGGTGGGTTCACTCAACACAACAGGTAGTTATATGCAGTGAGCTGGGTTCACTCAACACAACAGGTAGTTATATGCAGTGAGCTGGGTTCACTCAACACAACAGGTGAGGTGGGTTCACTCAACAGGTGAGGTGGGTTCACAACAGGTGAGGTGGGTTCACTCAACAGTAAAGGTAGTTATATGCAGTGAGGTGGGTTCACTGAACAGTAAAGGTAGTTATATGCAGTGAGGTGGGTTCACTCAACACAACAGGTAGTTATATGCAGTGAGGTGGGTTCACTCAACACAACAGGTAGCTAGATGCAGTGAGCTGGGTTCACTCAACAGAAAGCTAGGTATATGCAGTGATGAGGTGGGTTAAGTAAATACAACAGGTACTGGGTATATGCTGTACTGGGTAGTACAATGTGCAGCTCCCTGTTACAAACACAGGTAGTCACTGAATGTGCTGGGTTGCTGACACACACTATGAATTAGCAAGCCTGTGTCTGCAACAAACTCAACACAATATGTAGTTATATGCAGTGAGGTGGGTTCTCTGAACAATAAAGGTAGTTATATGTAGTGAGGTGGGTTCACTCAACACTAAAGGTAGTTATATGCAGTGAGCTGGGTTCACTCAACACAACAGGTAGTTATATGCAGTGAGGTGGGTTCACTCAACACAACAGGTAGTTAGATGCAGTGAGCTGGGTTCGCTCAACAGAAAGCTAGGTATATGCAGTGATGAGGTGGGTTAAGTAAACACAACAGGTACTGGGTATATGCTGTACTGGGTAGTACAATGTGCAGCTCCCTGTTACACACACAGGTAGTCACTGAATGTGCTGGGTTGCTGACACAGACTATGAATTAGCAAGCCTGTGTCTGCAACAAAAGTGTCAGTTTGACACACACAAAAAAACCCCTCAAAAAAACAGGATTAGCTCTGAAAAGAGCTGTTGAGTGGTGCTATAAAAGCAATAATAATCAGCCAGGAGCAAGCTAAGCAGCCAAGAACCTAACTAATCTGTTCCTAGGAGAACAATCTCTAGGAGAACAATCTGCAGCAGCTCGCCCTAGTCTGCCTAATAGCAGGCAGAAGAGTGACTCTAATGGCCGGCGAGCCTGCCTAATATAAGGGGGAGTGGGGCTCCAGGGCTTAGTGTAGCATGAATGGCTACAATGTGCCTGTTGACTGTGATGCAGAGGGTCAAAGTTGACCCTCATAGTGCATTATAGGGCGAATTGAACTTCCGCAAAAGTTCGCCTGGTCCAGGCGAACGCGAACCACCAAAGTTCGCCTGGAACCGTTCGCCGGCGAACCGTTCGCTACACCTCTAATTGGGACAGCTCTGGCCACAAGTCAAGTCTGCGCACCCAGTAGTCCAAGGGATCATCGCTGCTCACAGTGTCTACATCCACACTTAAGGTCAGGTAGTCGGCTACCTGCTGGTCCAGGCGTTGGTGGAGGGTGGATCCGGAAGCGCTAAGGCGAGGCATTGGACTAAAGAATGTCCGCATGTCCGACATCACCATGAGATCGCTGGAGCATCCTGTCCTTGCCTGCGTGGACATGGGAGAAGGATTACTGGCAGTGGTACCTTAATTGCGTTGTGCTGTGACATCACCCTTAACCACTTCACCACTGAGGGGTTTTACCCCTTGAGCACAAGAGCAATTTTCACCTTTCAGCGCTCCTTCCATTCATTCATCTATAACTTTATCATTACTTATCACAATGAAATGAACTATATCTTGTTTTTTTGCCACCAATTAGGCTTTCTTTAGGTGGGACATTATGCCAAGAATTATTTTTTTCTAAATGTGTTTTAATTGGAAAATAGGAAAAATGTGGGGAAAAAAATATTATTTTTCAGTTTTTGGCCTTTATAGTCTTTAAATAATGCATGCTACTGTAATTAAAACCCATGAAATGTATTTGCCCATTTGTCCCGGTCATAAAACCGTTTAAAGTATGTCCCTATCACAATGTTTGGCGCCAATATTTTATTTGGAAATAAAGGTGCATTTTTTTTCAGTTTTGTGTCCATCCCTAATTACAAGCCCATAGTTTATAAAGTAACAGTGTTATACCCTCTTGACATAAATATTTCAAAAGTTCAGTCCCTAAGGTAACTATTTATGTATTTTTTTTTATTGTAAAAAGAGTGGCACTCCACTTGAAAAATGGCCAAGCGGCTTGGCCATTTTTATTGATTTTTATTCATGTTTCAATAATGGAGCTTAATACTTTTGGAAGTGCCAGCCTCCATCGTGTTTGCAGCTACTTGGGATCCAAAGGTGTGAGGACCCGTTGAGGCTTGGGCACCCATCTTTCCCCTTTTCAAGTGGAGTGCCACTCTTTTTACCATTGATTTCAGGTGAGTTGGTAACATGTCCACCACTTTGTGCCTATACTGAGGGTCTAGTACCATGGCTACCCAGTACAGCTATTTCCCCTTGAGTTTTTTTATACGGGGGTCACTCAACAGGCTGGACAGCATGAAAGACGCCATCTGCACAAAATTGGATGCAGACGTACTATCCTTCTCCTCTTGCTCTTCCTCAGTGACATCAGGTAAGTCCTCCTCCTCCCCCCAGCCACGAACAATACCACAGTAACGTTGAGCAGCACAAGCCCCCTGTAATGCCTGCTGCGGTTGTTCTTCTGCTGCCGCCTCCTCCTCCTCCAAAGAAACACCTTCCTCATCATCCGAGTCTGAGTCCTCTTCCCCACACGACTCTTCCTCCTCCTTCCCCCTCTGTGCTGCCGCAGGTGTTGAGGAAACATCTGATTCTGATGTAAATTGCTCCCACAACTGTTCCTGCCGTAACTGTTCCTCTTCATGCTCCACCACAGCTTGATCCACCACTCTACGCACGGCATGCTCCAGGAAGTAAGTGTACGGGATCAAGTCGCTGATGGTGCCTTCACTGCGACTCACCAGGTTGGTCACCTCCTCAAACGGCTGCATGAGCCTGCATGCATTTCGCATCAGTGCCCAGTTGTTGGGCCACAACATCCCCATCTCCCCAGATTGTGTCCTTCTACTGAAATTGTAGAGGCACTGGGTGATGGCTTTCTTCTGTTCTAGCAGGCGAGAGAACATGAGCAGAGTTGAACTCCAGTGAGTCGGGCTATCACATATCAAGCATCTCCACGGCAAGCTGTTTCTCCGCTGAATATCGGCAATGCGTGTCATGGCCGTGTAAGACCACCGGAAATGCCCACACAACTTCCTGGCCTGCTTCAGGACGTCCTCTAAGCCTGGGAACTTTGACACAAATCTTTGAATGACTAGATTCAGCACATGTGCCATGCAGGGTACATGTGTCAACTTTCTCAAATTCAAAGTGGAAAAGAGATTGATTCCATTGTCACACACCACGTTGCCGATCTCCAGCTGGTGCGGTGTCAGCCACTGATCCACCTGTTTGTTAAGAGCAGCCAGGAGAGCTGCTCCAGTGTGACTCTCCACTTTGAGGCAAGACATGTCTAAGATGGCATGACACATGCAGCATAGGCCCTGGGGAGCTGGGGCTGTGTAGCTGTAGAGAGGATCGTTGCACCAGTACAGTTGAACTGCCACTCAGCCAAGGAGGGGGAGGAGGATGACAGCGAAGAGGATGTAGCTGGAGGAGAGGAGGTGGCAGGAGGCCTACCTGCAAGCTGTGGAGGTGTCACAAGTTGGTCCGTTGCACAGCCACTTACTCCCTGCTTGCCATCTGTCGCTAGGTTGACCCAATGGGCTGTGTAAGTAATGTACCTGCCCTGACCGTGCTTGGCAGACCAAGCATCCGTGGTCAGGTGGACCCTTGACCCAACACTGTGTGCCAGAGATGACACCACTTGCCTCTCAACTTAACGATACAGTTTGTGTACCGCCTTTTTGGAGAAATAATTGTGGCCTGATATCTTCCACTGCGGTTTCCCAATGGCCACAAATTTACGGAAGGCCTCAGAGTCCACCAGCTGGTATGGTAAGAGCTGGCAAGCTAACAGTTCCGCCAAGCCAGCTGTAAGACGCCGGGCAAGGGAGTGACTGGCAGAAATTGGCTTCTTCCACTCAAAGATTTCCTTCACAGACACCTGGCTGCTGTGGGCAGAGGAGCAGAAACCGCTCAAGGTCAGAGGCGGAGTGGAGGAGGGTGGCTGTGAAGGTGCAAGGGAGAAAGAGGATGAAGATGGAGGGTGGCTTTTCTTTGTGTGCTGCTTTTCCTCTGGTGCTCTTCCCATTGCAGTTCGTGCCTTGTCTCCATGTGCCTTCGTAAGGCAGTTGTCCCTACGTGGGTGTTGGCCTTTCCACGGCTCAATTTTTGGAGGCAGAGAGAACAGATGGCATTGCTCTGATCTGAGGCAGACACATTAAAAAATTTCCAAACCGCTGAGCCCCCCTGGGGTGATGGCACTATGGTGGCATCAGCAGCTGACGTTGAAGGGCATGTTGGCTGGCTGTCCATAGGTGGTGATACATGGCGCCGGACACTGCCACCAGCTGTTTCTGATGACGAGCTCTCCCTGCTTCTTTCAGCAACTTGTCTCCTCCTACTCATTTCTGACTCCCCCTCCGAACTGTCCCCCTGTTCATCTCCTCTATTGGGAACATACGTGGGATCCGTATCATCGTCAACATCATAATCATCCTGCCCAGCTTTGCTTGCCTCAGACACCTCCAAAACTGCACCAACAGCAGGTACTTCATTATCCTCCCCCTCACACATTATGTCCATAGTGTCGCCTAACTCAGACATATGAGGTGGTGTAACTTGCTTAGCGCCTTCATCTGATTGTAACAAGAATGGCTGTGCATCAGTGATTTCCCCACAAAATAACTCCTGCGAACTGTCAAATGCAGTGGATGTGATGCTTGTAGTCGCGCTGGTGGCTGTGGAAAATGAGGTGTTCTGTGTTAAATAGTCAACCACGTCCTGACAATCTTGGGAGTTGATGGGACGTGCCTTCTTCTGAGCACTGTACTTTTGGTCCAGGGCCGCACAAAATCACATCAGCACGACCTCGCACAGAGCTGCCGAATGGCCTTCTCTGGGTCTGCCTCCACCTTTGCCTCTACCTGTTTTGTCCGTTTTGTCCATATTGGGGGAGATGAAGTGAAAGGTATACACTGTCTTGACTGATACAATGTGCAGTCACACAGGTGCAGTTAACAGGTATGCACGGAGTGGTATATCACACTGTGTGTGCTCACGTAGGTAGGTGGGTGCACTGTGAACAACAGATAGGTATATGCAGTGATGGGTATTACAATGTGCACCTGTCACACACAGACAGGTACCGGACAGGCACAGTGACACTGTGTGCGCTCACATAGGTAGGTGGATGCACTAAAGTGAACAACAGGTAGTAGGTATATGCATTGATGGGTATTACAATGTGCACCTGCCGCACACACAGGTAGGCACTGAATGTGCTGGACCTGGCAGCAGCGCACACAGTAGGAATTACCAAGGCTGTGTATGCAACACAAGTGTCTGTGGGACACACACAAAAAAAATAGATCCCAAGAACAAGATTAGCTCTCAAAAGAGCTGTTGAGGGGTGCTTTTTTAGCAAAAAGAATCAGCCAGGAGCAAGCTAACAAACCTACAAGAGCCTAACTAAGCTTTCCTTATACGTCTCTACACAGCAGCTCTCCCTTCTCTAATTACTGCAGGCACACAAGTGAGTCCAATGCCTTACATTGCCTGCCTTTTACAAGGGGGGGGGTGGAGCTCCGGGAGGAAGTGTATCCTAATTGGCTACAATGTGCCTGCTGACTGTGATGTAGAGGGTCAAAGTTGACCCTCATGATGCACTATGGGGGCGAACCAAACTTTCTGAAAAGTTTGCGGTTCTCCGCGATAGCGAACCCCGGAAGTTCGCAGGGAACCGTTTGTCGGTGAACCGTTCGGGCCATCTTTAATCTTCACACTCATCACAAGTGTAGCCATAAAAACAACTGATTTGAATGATGTTTAAAACAGGTAGGAGGTGCCCGGTCTAGGTTTGTAATCACAGCTATATTACTAGTGAAAATTCTATATTAATTTCTATGCGATGAGGTTCAACAATAGCAAGGTAAAATCATCCCACCTTGTTGATGTTTGATATGGTATGGACACAAGTAGAAGTTCAAGGTTAAGAAATCAATTTTATTGGTGCACTAGACAACACGTTTCACGCCCGCGAGCCACTTCCTCAGGTCAATAAAAGTGCCTTTAAGAGCAAATGGCAACTCTCAGATATATATATATATATATATATATATATATATATATATATATATATATATATATATAGTACTAATATCTGAGCATTGCCATTTGTTCTTAAAGGCTCTTTTATTGACCTGAGGAAGCAGCTATCGGCCGTGAAACGTGTTGTCTAGTGCACCAATAAGAATGATTTCTGCATCTTGTAAATGCAGAAGAGATTTCAAGCCAGTGGCGTACCAATATCCATAGCAGTCATAGCAGCTAGAGATGGCCCGAACGATTCGCTGGCGAATGGTTCCCTGTGAACTTCCGTGGTTCGCGAACGTGGAGAGCCGCAAACTTTTCCGGAAGTTCAGTTCGCCCCCATAGTGCATCATGAGGGTCAACTTTGACCCTCTACATCACAGTCAGCAGGCACATTTTATCCAATTAGGCTACACTCCCTCCTGGAGCCCCCCCCCTTATAAAAGGCATGCAGCATCAGGCATTGGACTCACTCATGTGCCTGCAGTAATTAGAGAAGGGATAGCTGCTGCAGACTCCTATAAGGAAAGCTTAGTTAGGCTCTTGTAGGCTTGTTAGCTTGCTCCTGGATGATTGTCATTGCTAAAAAAAAAAGCACCCCTCAACTGCTCTTTTGAGAGCTAATCTTGTTCGTGTGATCTATTTTTGTGTGTGTGTGTGTGTGTGTGTGTGTTTCCCACTGACACTTGTGTTGCATAGACAGCCTTGGTAATTCCTACTGTGTGTGCTGCTGCCAGATCCAGCACATTCAGTGCCTACCTGTGTGTGTGACAGGTGCACATTGTAATACCCGGCAATGCATATACCTACTACCTGTTGTTCACTTCAGTGCATCCATCTACCTATGTGACCGCACACAGTGTCACTGTGCCTGTCCGGTACCTGTCTGTGTGTGACAGGTGCACATTGTAATACCCATCACTGCATATACCTACTACCTGTTTTTCACTTCAGTGCAACCCCCTACCTACGTGAGCGCACACAGTGTCACTGTGCCTGTCCAGTACCTGTCTGTGTGTGACAGGTGCACATTATAATACCCATCACTGCATATACCTTCCTGACAGTCACTGTTGTTCTATCATTGAGCTACCACAGCCTGGCGACCATATGGGCTTGAAAACCGCCATGGCCTGCACTCTCTCCATGGTGCGCACCAGTCCAGCACGGCCATCACTACACAAACAGCTGTTTGTGGTGCGTTACACAGTGAGTTTGGTGTGTCAGTGTGAAGTAGTACTCTAATTACACTCCCTGATTGATGTATACACATGCAAGATGTTTTAAAGCACTTTAGGCCTGCAATTTAGCATGCAATGTGATTTCTGCCCATAAAACGTTGCTTTCCAGATTTTTCCCTGGGACTTTTGGTGTCTATCTCACTCCGCCATGCCCCTCTCCAGGTGTAAGACCTCTTGAAACATCTTTTCCATCACTTTTCTGGCCAGCATAAGTGTTTCTAGTTTTCAAAGCGATTAGCGAAAGTTTGCGCGAACTGAACTTTTGCGGAAGTTCACAAACCAAAAATCGGAGGTTCGGGCCATCTCTAATAGCAGCTGCTATGGGGTCCTGGAGCAGACGGGGCCAGGTGGTACTTCATGTATTATTCACTATAAATTTTCTTGTGTTCTTACACCCTCCGACTGTCTCAGTGCCCATGAACTATGTGCAGTGTAGATTGCACGAGAATGTAAATTGCCGGTTAACTCATATCCATAGTTTTAGGGGCAGGTGGCATTGCCTAAGTGTGCCTACATCTGAGGGCCCCATGAAAGTTTTGCTATGGGGCCCCATAATCTCTAGCTACGCCACTGTTTCAAGCACAAGATAGAAAGTGGACATTCTAGGCCTGTACCTTGATTTTAAAGCAAAAACTGTCAAAAATATGATTCACAAGTATAATGTATGTGCAGATTTAATGAACAGTAACCAGGAGTTGCCTTGTATTCTGCTCTGTGAATTTAATAATTTATATGTATGTAAGAATGAATCCCTGAAATGTTTGTTCTGCTTCCAACTGTCATTTTTACAGTGCTCATTTGCAAATAAAACAATACATATGACTGTTTGCAATGGGCAACAAACTCAAATATTTTCCCTACAAGAGGTCCTGAGCTTTAATGGTATTTATTTGTCATTGCAAGATCATTGCAAAACTAACTGAATACTGGTAGCCACTATTCTTGTCTATAATATTCCCATGACTAGAGATGGTGATAGCTGACCAATAAGAGCATCTTAATTAGAGAAGAAGTGGCAGGCTCAATTTAAAATGCATCCTGGAGTTTTATTCCAAACATATATAAAATGGCAATCTCACTGCCGAGAAAAATGACACCAAGTCAGAGCAATTATAAGACAACAACATACATTATATAGTGTTTTCACCCACGAGTCAGTGAGAGCATTGCCTACTGTAATCTTTTATGTGCTGGGCAGTTAATTAGTACAGCAAAAACAGAGAAAAGTAGCTGCAACACAAAACTCAGGAACCTACTGAGCGTCGGAGAGCTTTTTGCTCTTGATTTAGAACTTAAAAAAAGAGGGAAAAAAAAGTCATAGTATTAAATTGGTCTTTTCAGTAACTGTAAAAGTTCTTCGTTTTAAAACTAAAATCACACATAAATGATTGTTTACCATTTCGGCTTGGATTCTTTAAATAGCTTGCAAGCCTTGTTATTCTGAGTTAATATGTCACGGTACCCCCGACAGTAACCGCAAAAGCCAATTACTAAGCTGAATTTCGGAGCATGTACAAATACTAAAAGGTTCAGCATAATCCAAATTCCTTCAGGATATTGTTGGTTGTATCTGTAAGGCTCCCTGCACACTGCAAATCTGTTTTGCGATTCCGTTTCCAATTCCGATTTGCAATTCCGATTTTCCCTGAATGCAATCAACAGAAAAACGGAGGAAAAAACGCAGCATGCAGTAACAATTAAAAATCGGAATCGGATGTAAAAACGGATTAAAAATCGGAATAGGAATTGGAATCGCATGCAGTGTGCAGGGAGCCTAAGGCTGGGAACACACTAGGTGGTGCATGAACGGTTGTGTTTTGCTTCATATGAGTTTGTGCATTTTTTTGTCATAATAGTGTGTTTTGAGTGCATTTGCATTTCGCACATGCGTTTTGCTTGCGTTTTAATGCATTCGCATTTCACACATAGGAATTGCAAGTGTGTTTTTGTGCATTTTGTATGTGTTTTTTTTTATATATGCGTTTTATGCTTATCACGAAAAAGTCAAAAGGAAGAGGTGATATAAGTTTAAAAAAAAGCATACAAAACGCAATAAAATGCTATACCTCTGCATCACAATTGAGATACATTATGTGCGTTTTAGATGCCTTTTGGGAAAATATGCAGCAAGTTCAGTGTTTTCAAAAACGCACATTGCAGAGTGCAAACAAATGTGTTTTTTCATACTGCCCCCATAATGTGCGTTAACGCTAGTGTTTTATGCAACGCTAGCATTTCTGCCTAGTGTGTTCCTATTCACAATTTTTTTTTTACACCCGAAGTCACGCTGTTTCATAAAGCATGGGCGCGGAAATGTTTTGTCACTTGCTGCAAATTGTGTTTGTCATTTGTTTGATCTGACAATTAATTTTCCACAAAGTTTCCATTTTTTTTCCTTTCAGAGGACAAAATTCATGGTACTGTTTATTAACATGTTAATTCGGCCGGACAGCAAATTACAGAAATTAATTGTCTTACACAGGAACCGTAACCTTCAGTTGATTAAAAAAAAAAAAAAGTCAGAAAATGATACATTCACAATCAAACCTTCACCGTTCCATTCATCTGTATGTGCTAACATCACTTGTTTGTCATTAATAATTCATTGTTTAAGGGACTTTTCATAATTAATGATGGCCATTAAACTTCGCTTAAAGACAACCACAAATTATTAATTTCACACAGGAGTTCAGGTCATCAGCGTATGAAAATAATGATATTAATAATGTATTTGAATTGAAATTGTCAGTGTACAGTGCAAGAGATTTAGGATTTATAATCCTAATGTAAGCTGTGAGCAGTCAGAGAGATTGTGGCTCATTTGTAGGAGGCTGCGTGCTTTAATAGCATGGTTTCGGTTTCACTTAATTTGTGTAGTCGTGATACCTTTCAGAGGTGAGTGGATCTCATGAGATTAAATCTGCACTCCAGAGAAATGGCAGAGATGAAGCACAGTACATGCAAAACATCTTATCAACCAAAGAATTAATATTACTTCATGACCCTGTGCGTCACTTGGGTCTAGACAGTCCAGGTAGAAACAGCAGCCAACACCCTATGATTATATTTCAGGCAGCTGCAAAGCATATATTTGAAAAAGCCACATTTTTAAGAGGGAACAGGATAACGGAAGTAGAATATTGGTAGTTTTATCGATATTCTACTGCATTCCTATAGTAAAATATCTGTAATATATTATTTACCAATATTTTACTATGACCTAACCTCTCATTACTCTTGCATAGAACCCTCCCATGATAGTGCCTAACCCTTACACCCCCTGGTGGTGGCTAACCCTTAAATCCCCTGGTGGTGCCTACCATTTAACTCCAACTAGTGATGTCTTAAACCCCCCCACATAAACTTAAAGGGGAACTGAAGTAAGAGGTATATGGAGGCTGCCATATTTATTTCCTTTTAATCAATACCAGTTGCCTAGCAGCCCTGCTGATCCTCTGCCTCTAATACTATTAGCCATAGACCCTGAACAAGCATGCAGCAGATCAGGTGTTTCAGACTTTAAAGTCAGATCTGACAAGACTATCTGCATGCTTGTTTCTGGTGTTATTCAGATACTACTGCAGAGAAATAGACCAGCAGGGCTGCCAGGCAACTGGTATTGATTAAAAGGAAATATATATGGCAGCCTCTGTATACCTCTTACTTCAGTTCCCCTTTAACCCCAACATCTTGTTTAAAAGGGCACCCAAATTGCGGCTACAAATAGTGGCTACAAATTGCGGTGACAAATAGTGGCTGTACATAGAAAATAGCACCAGCTACAAATAGCGATTACAAATTGTAGGCACTACAGCAGCTATACCTAGAAAGTAGCAGCTACAAATAAACAAATAGTGGATGCCAGTTTAATATTATGTGCGCCAAGATTCTGTAAAATCAATGGGGAGATAGAAGCACCCTTTGAAACTTACGGTGTTTTTAAATAATCCTGTTGAAAATGGGTTTGCTGATTAAACTGAAAAGAAAGTATAGCAAACCACTAGAGAATCATCGCTATGCTTTCGTATTCTACTATGACTAAGGGCAGATTGTGAGCCTGACATGCATCACTTGTTTCTGTGGATGTCCTTCTTCCTGTGATCGTCTGTTTTCAATAAACGATGCTGATTTTAGACCTTACATGAGCCTGCGGCTGGGGTTGTCACCAGGGGTCTAGTCCTGGAAAAAGAAGTGAGTGGACCCACTCTAAAAATCTCTGCGCCGCGCACAGCGCGGCGCGGCCAAAGATGGGCGTGGTTAAGCATAACGTGGGCGTGGTCATGGGTGGGGCCAAATATACATGGCCTTAGCAGTGGTATAAAAGGTCTGCCAGGGGAAGTTTGAGCTCTGTCGTAGAGTATCCCCAAAAAGTAGATGTAATCTGACAGCATTTCACCAAAAATACACAATCTGGCAGAGGTTCCTCCAAAATACAGATAATATGGCAGTGGTTCCCCCAAAATAGACAATCTGGCAGCAGCAGTTCCCCAACATACACATAATCTGGAAGCAGTTCCCCCAAATACGTGAAACCTGGTAGTGGATCACCCAAAATACATGTAACACCCAAAATACATGTAATCTGGCAGTAGTGGTCCCCAACATACACAATCTGGCAGCGGTTCCCCAAAATACACGTAATCTGGCATCAGCGGTTCCCCAAAAATACAGATCTGACAGCAGTTCTCCCAAAATAGGTACCCCCAGTATAGCTAGCCAGGTCTATATGTGTCCCTAGTATAAGTAGCCATGTGTATAGTTGTCCCCAGAATAGGTGGCCAGATGTAGCGATGTCACCAAAATAGGTAGCCAGGTGTATAGATGTCCTTAGAATAGGTGGTCAGGTGTAAAGATATTCCCAGAATAGGTGGCCAAGTGTATAGATGGCCCCTTACAATAGGTAGCCAGGTCTATAGGTGTCCCCAGTATAGCCAGGTGTCCCCAGTATATCTAACCAGGTGTTCAGGTGTCCCCAGTATAGCCAGGTGTATAGGTGCCCCCAGTATAGCCAGGTGTATAGGTGTCCCCAGTATAGCCAGGTGTGTAGGTGTCCGCAGTGTATGTAGCCAGGTGTATGGGTGTCCCCAGTATATGTAGCCAGGTGTATATGTGCCCAGTATATGTAGCCAGGGGTATATGTGCCCACTATATGTAGCCAGGTGTATAATGGCCCCCAGTATATGTAGCCAGGTGTTTAGTGGCCCCCAGTATATGTAGCCAGGGGTATATGTGCCCACTATATGTAGCCAGGCGTATAGTGGCCTCCAGTATATGTAGCCAGGCGTATAGTGGCCCCCAGTATATGTAGCCAGGTGTATAGTGGCCCCCAGTATATTTAGCCAGGTGTATAGTGGCCCCCAGTATATGTAGCCAGGTGTTTAGTGCCCCCCAGTATATGTAGCCAGGTGTTTAGTGGCCCCCAGTATATGTAGCCAGGTGTTTAGTGGCCCCCAGTATATGTAGCCAGGTGTATAGTGGCCCCCAGTATATGTAACCAGGTGTATAGGGGCCCCCAGTATATGTAGCCAGGTGTATAGTGGCCCCCAGTATATGTATCCAGGTGTATAGTGGCCCCCAGTATATGTAGCCAGGTGTATAGTGGCCCCCAGTATATGTAGCCAGGTGTATAGTGGCCCCCAGTATATGTAGCCAGGTGTATAGTGGCCCCCAGTATATGTAGCCAGGTGTATAGTGGCCCCCAGTATATGTAGCCAGGTGCATAGTGGCCCCCAGTATATGTAGCCAGGTGTATAGTTGCCCCCAGTATATGTAGCCAGGTGTATAGTGGCCCCCAGTATATGTAGCCAGGTGTTTAGTGGCCCCCAGTATATGTAGCCAGGTATATAGTGGCCCCCAGTATATGTAGCCAGTTGTCCCCCCCCCCTCCCCGCTGGAGGGGAGCAGCGCAGCAGAGAGGAGCATTGCGCGCAGCGTGGGGAAGGGCGGACGTTTCCCCCCCATCCCTCACCTTGGGGCTCCTCTCCCTGGCTCTCCCCTCCATAAAGATGCGGCGGCGGCGGCGGTGACTGGCAGCGGCATCGGTGGGCGGGACTTACCTCCTCCAGTGTTCCGGGTGGACGCTGTGCGTGCCGCTGCTCTGGTCTTCACTAGACCAGAGTAGCTGCACGCACAGTGTCCACCCGGAACACTGGAGGAGGTAAGTCCCACCCACCGATGCCGCTGCCAGTCACCGCAGCCGCCGCATCTTTATGGAGGGGAGAGCCAGGGAGAGGAGCCCCAAGGTGAGGGATGGGGGGGGAAACGTCCGCCCTTCCCCACGCTGCGCGCAATGCTCCTCTCTGCTGCGCTGCTCCCCTCCAGGGTACTAGGGGGGACGGCGTCCACTGTCCAAAAAAAGTAAGTGGACGTCGTCCCCCCGCATTCACGCAGGACTCGACCCCTGGTTGTCACCCAGCCAGCATTTGACCGGTATTTTATCTAAGAAGGCCAGTGCTGGTAGTTAATTTAATCTGCAGTTAATTCTCCTGGCCCTAGAAGCCGAACAGATACCTCTCCTCTTTTCCGGGTCAGCCAGTCAGAAGGGAGTGCAGCACACATGGGACCACCCACCCCTGCCCACCCCATTCTCTCCACTGCAGCGTCATTTGCTCTCTGTTAACCTGTCAGCCACTTTACAGTGTACACAAGCCTCTTACTTGTGGGCCCTGTCCCCTTATTCTTACTTTTAGTCCTGCCCCCAACCTACATGCTAGGCAGTTGCAGCTCTGAATTCATGGAGTTTGCACCGCCCTTGACTCTGTCCAGCCCACCAACAGAACTCCGTGCAGCACTTACTTGCTGGCTCCCTGATCCCTGATCTGATCTTACTTGCTGGCACCCTGAGAGCTATCACCAGTGGAGAGGCTAGAGCTACAGTATAGGGGGCAGCCTACGCCACACCCCAACACATGAGACAGAGGATCAGAGCAGCAGATCTGAGTGGGTAAGTGGTCAATCATTTTCTAGACCACTGTTTCACTAATACGATTCACAATCCACTCTCTAGCCCCCCAGCCCCCTTACTGTCTTTTTTTCCCCTTCAGATTCTGCAATCAGGAGGCTATGGATGAAGTTGTCTAGACCACCATGGGCTTCATTCATTTTTTTTCTCTGCGCTAGAGGTACTTTGAAGAGACACTGAAGAAAATAAATTATGATATAACGATTCAACGAATTGTATGTGTAGTACAGATAATTACTAGAACATTAATAGCAAAGAAAATATTCTCATATTTTTATTTTCAGTTATATAGTTTTGTTTTTATAACATTGTATCATTCTCTAATATTTGCAGTTTACACACTACTCATGCTAAATGATTTTACAGAGCAGGCCAGTGAACTTTTGACCTGTCCTCTGCAGGGAAAAAGAAAATACAATGACTGACACTTGAGATAATAAGCTTGAGAAGACAGAGCTCTCTGTGACTTTGAAAGTCATGGAGCTCAATGGCTCTTTTGCATCTATAACAACTGGAGTTTCTTAACTCTTCCTGTACTGGAAACAATATTAGACTTATGTCTCTGCTCCTAATATTTTATTTCTTAGCTGTACTAGACATACAAATCATTATATCATAGGTTTTTTTTTCGCCTCAGTGTCTCTTTAAGGACTATTTGGTAGTCGGTTCCCTTTAAGGCTATGAGCTGACCTGTCCAGATAAGAACATCAGAGTGCTGGGAGCTAAGATCCCTTTACAGAAGTCAGGGAATATGAATGCTGCCCTAGGCACTGTTTTCATTCACTTTGAATAAGTTAGTGCTGCCACCCAAGTAGACAAAGGAGCGAATCAGCTGCTATTTAGTCACAATGTGCTCTATTTCTGCCTTTCAAGCAGGGAGGTCGTTCTGTGACTGTGAGATAGCGAAATATGTAAGAACCATCATTTTTTCGCATCTACTACCAATCATATTACTCATGGCTATCGTTGCACTTACACAGAAGAGCAACTAAATTTTTATTGCAAATTTTATCCATCATTAAACTCATGTGTTGATTGAATGATCCGTCTTGTTCTTCCTTATTGTGATTGGTAGAAAAAGCTTCTGAGCCCTCGCTTTCCCACACCTACTGTCATTATTAGGTCACTGACTTAACAAGCACATACTTTATATACTTACTAGTAAAAATGCCCACCCGTTAAAAAATGGGCGCTAGGTCAGGGCGGCGACCTCCCTCCCTGCAATGTCTGCACGGATGTGTCCTGCACACATGGATGCAACCTTCTCGCATGGTCAGGCGTGCCTGTTCCCCACCGCTGTCTAAAGTCCATTCACATGTGTGCCAAGCACTATGGGCGCAGAGACACCGGGAAACAGGAGGAAGCAAGGACAGGGGTTTGAGTGTATAGGATTTAGCCAGTGTAAAATCTTTCCTCTTCCTGATTTACATTCTGAAACTTATCACTGGTGGTGACATCTTTAGTTCTGTCATACTTAGAGAGTTCTATGCACAGAGGGAGATAATGCTTGCTTGGCAGTTGGAAAAAGCTGTTATTTCCCACAATGCAATGAGGTTCACAAATGGCTAACGTTCAGGACCGGACACACAGACACAGGGACACAGGAGGACACAGGGACACATGCGTTTTATTACCGTATATTCCGGCGTATAAGACGACTGGGTGTATAAGACGACCCCCCAACTTTTTCAGTTAAAATATAGAGTTTGTGATATACTCACCGTATAAGACTACCCCTCTTCCAACGTACACAAGATTAAAAAAAATAATAATCTTATAATGGTGCTGTACTGTATGTGGTAGCCAGTATATAACAGTATATAGTCAATTGACTGGTTGGATTGGTCAACTCTCCCTAAGTGGATTGGTCAGCTCTCCCTGTCTCCTTGTTTATCAGAGCAGTATGGAAGAATAGATTGCGCTGTGCCCATAAAACACGCCTCTTTCACCCTTCGAGCACACCCTTGTATCCTATTAACCTCCCTCTCTGCCTCTCAGATCTCACACATGTACGTCTGCACCGCTTCACTACAGTCCTCAGCAGCGAGATCTGAGAGGCGGTAACAGGATACGACGTATCACCCGGCATCAGTGATACCTGGCGTATAAGACGACCCCCAACTTTTCAGAAGATTTTCAAGGGTTAAAAAGTAGTCTTATACGCAGGAATATACAGTATATAGGATATTCACACACACACAAAGTACAGTAGAAACATGAAAACTTCTGCACAATAGCTTCTAGGTAAAGAAGCTCAAGTTTGCAGCCTCCATATTAAACTGGTATTCTGATGATATGATGTCAGGAACAATGCTAGAGGCACTGTGTGAGGAATCTGAAATGTATGTCACCAGTGGGGAGCGTGAGCCTAAATTTAACTACATGGTAGCAATGCTTGCAAATGGCCATAAAATGCAAACTTCTTCCGTGTACGTGTTGTTACAGCATCTACTATGCAAATGCATTAACAGTGAACCGTAGGCTTAAATTCGATATAAGAAATGTTCTATATTCGTATGCCTTATACATGTCACCTAGCCATGCTTGTCTTGATGAATTGCATACTTTAATTAGTTTGCAACTTGTGGTTACTTACCTTGATTTAAAGGATCAGGTGACTGTTGGCTTAGATATATATGGCTCTGTTTATATATCTTGGGACCTAATTAGATGGTTCCTCTCGTGACTGATGAGCTGACATGCAATATGTTACCAGTTAGGTAATTGTTATTCACCATTTTCCCTCCGATGTGAAAATATAGATTGCCAGCGTAGTCATCTATTTCTTTTCTGATATGCTCAGGAAACTGACTGACTATAACAGTAAAGTAAAGAAGAAGAGTATTTTCTATTTATCTAGCTACTGTATATGCATATACATATGCATTTTCAGACTTATACATTTTTATTGCTTACTTATATTGTAAAAAATATACCAAATAGGTTATTACAGGCATATACATGATAAAAGGGCAACTGAAAATTTAAGTGCCCAGAAAATCCCATAGTAGAATATTGGTAAATTTACCAATATTCTACTGTTACAGTGAACAAAAAATAGTACAATATTGGTAATAAATACCTATATTTTAATATAGCTAAACACATAACCCTACTCTCACACAGAACCCTCCCAGTCTATGGATGCCTAACCTTAATCACCCCCCATGGTTAACCACCCCTATGGCTAGCCTGTAACACCCCCCCCTTCCATGGCTAGCCTTCACCCACCCCCCATGGCTAACCTTAACCACCTCCCCACAGCAGGTCCGGCACTTCCATAGAGGCAAAGGGGACAATTGCCCCAGGACCCCAGAACCTGTAGGGACTCCCTAAGATATGTCACCCCTCCCTTCCAGCTATGGTGACCGCATACATGCTTGCAGGGTACAAGGAAGAGAGGTGAGGAGAAGTCCAGAGTGTAGAGCACGGTGCTGCATCCAGATCCTGCCTGGATTAAGTAAGACCCCGCTGTGTATACACACTGAATTTGTAAGGGAAAGGAGGAGGATAGTAATGGGGTCCCCAACAATGCTTTGGGGACATATGATAGAAACCTAATGATTTTGCATGGCTGGGAGTGTGGTGGGATGGATCTGGGGAGGTGCTTTGTGGGCTGTGGAAGGGGGGGCGTAGCTAGGTGGGCCTCCTAAGTTACTTTTGCCCCGGGGCCCCATTGTAGCTAGAAAGGGTCCTGCCCCATGGCTAACCTTAACTTCTCCCAAAACGACAAACCTTAACCTATTTTGGTTTCTGGACGTAGAAACTACGTCCAGAAACCATGTGCGCTACCGCGCGCCCCCGCGGCCGATCGCGCGCGTGCACGCGCACTCCCGGCCGCGGATTCGGTAGTCAGGGAATCAATGTATCGGACTATGAAGTCCGATCACTGATTCCTCTCCCCCGCTGAAAAAGCGACAGCTTCTCTCGGAAGCTGCGCCTTTTCTGGCCATTCACTTCCTGATGCGCCACTCTAAGCGTATGTTACGCTTAGAGTGACGTCATGTAAACAAACTCATGGCCGCCATCTTGTGGCCAAAAAGTAATACTACACCTGAAAATAGAAATTAATTAAAATCAACACACATTTACATTATAAATCTATTGTTTACCCCCCACCCTCCCAAAACTACCCAAATAAAATGTTTACTATAAATAAAAAAAACCATTACAATAAAAAAAACAAAACATGTAAATATTTACCTAAGGGTCTAAACTTTTTAAATATCAATGTAAAGATGAAATATTTCTATATTTTTTTTATTTTAAACTTGTTAATAGTGATGGATGCAAAATGGAAAAAATGCACCTTTATTTCCAAATAAAATATTGTCGCCATACATTGTGATAGGGACATAATTTTAACGGTGTAATAACCGGGACATATGGGCATATACAATACGTGAGTTTTAATTATGGAGGCATGTATTATTTTAAAACTATAATGGCTGAAAACTGAGAAATAATGAATTTTTCTATTTTTTTCTTATTCTTCCTGTTAAAATGCGTTTACAGTAAAGTGGCTCTTAGAAAAATGTACCCCCCAAAGAAAGCCTAATTGGTGGCGGAAAAAACAAGATATAGATCAGTTCATTGTGATAAGTAGTGATAAAGTTATAGGCTAATGAATGGGAGGTGAACATTTCTCTCGTGAAAACCACGGAACCTGAATGGGTTAAGCACCCCCTGCGCCGCCAATATGCCTAAAAAAAAACCCTGCAGAATATCAGTTATGGGGGTAAATTTTGGCACTTCAGCTTTGCTTATGGCGTAACACCTGTCACACCTATGGGGCAGTACAAAATTGCTGTATATAAGATTTTGTGCTAAAATAACCTTATGTTGTCATCTACTGCTTCCGAATAGAGATGACCTGAATGGTTCGCCGGCGAACGATTCCGGCAAACTTCGGTGGTTCGCGTTTGTGAGTGAACGCAAACTTTTCCGGAAGTTCAATTCTCCCCCATAGTGCATCATTAGGGTCAACTTTGATCCTCTACATCACAGTCAGCAGGCACATTGTAGCCAATCAGGCTACACTCCCTCCTGGAGCCCCACCCTCCCTTACAAAAGGCAGGCAGCGTCAGGCTTTTCACTCACTCGTGTGCCTGCAGTAATTAGAGAAGGGAGAGATGCTGTGCAGAGACCTATAGGGAAAGCTTAGTTAGGCTCTTGTAGGCTTCTTACCTTTCTCTTTGCTGATTCTTATTGCTAAAAAAACAACTCTCAACAGCTGTTTTGAGAGCTAATCTTGTTCTTGTAATCTTTTTTTTTTCTTTTTGTGTGTGTGTTCCTCAGACCCTTGTGTTGCATAGACAGCCTTGGTAATTCCTACTGTGTGTGCCACTGCCAGGCCCAGCACATTCAGTGACTACCTGTGTGTGTGACAGGTGCACATTGTAATACCCATCACTGCATATGCCTACCTGTTGTTCACTGTGCACCCACCTACCTACGTGAGCGCACACAGTGTCACTGTGCTTGTCCAGTACCTGTCTGTGTGTGACAGGTGTACATTTTATTACCCATCACTGCATATACCTACCTGTTGTTCACAGTGCACCCACCTACCAAGGTGAGCGCACGCAGTGTGATATTTAATACCACCAGTCACTCTACCTGATCACGGGACGTGTGTGTGACAAGTGCACATTTGTAATACCCATCACTGCATATACCTACCTACGTGAGTGCACGCAGTGTGATATACCACTCCGTGCATACCTGTTAACCTCAGCCTGTTAACCACAACCGCAGTAGGTGTCGCAGGGGGCTTGTGCTGCTCAACTCGTGGCTGGGGTGAGGAGGAGAATTTAGCTGACATCACTGAGGAAGAGCAAGAGGAGATTGATAGTACGTCTGCATCCAACTTTGTGCAGATGGCATCTTTCATGCTGTCCAGCCTGTTGAGGGTCCCCCGTATAAAAAAACTCAAGGGGAATGAGCTGTACTGGGTGGCCACGCTACTGGACCTTCGGTATAGGCACAAAGTGGCAGAGATGTTTTCGAATCACCAGAAGGCAGAAAGGATGCAGCACTTGCAGAACAAGCTGGCAACTATGCTTTACAATGCATTTAAGGGTGATGTCACAGCACAATGGAATAAAGGTACCACTGCCAGTAATCCTTCTCCCATGTCCACGCAGGCAAGGACAGGATGCTCCAGCGATCTCATAATGATGTCGGACATGTGGACATTTTTTGGTCCAACGCCTCGCCTTAGCGCTTCCGGATCCACCCTCCACCAACGCCTCGACCGGCAGGTAGCTGACTACCTGGCCTTAAATGTGGATGTAGACACTGTGAGCAGCGATGATCCCTTGGACTACTGGGTGCACAGGCTTGACTTGTGGCCAGAGCTGTCACAATTTGCCATCCAACTTCTGTCTTGCCCTGCCTCAAGCGTCCTGTCAGAAAGGACCTTCAGCGCAGCTGGAGGCATTGTCACTGAGAAGAGAAGTTTCCTAAGTTAAAAAAGTGTTCAGTACCTCACCTTTATCAAAATGAATGAGGCATGGATCCCGAAAGGCTACTGCCCGCCCGAAGACTAAGTCAGTCCCCGCACACAGCATCTCTGCCTGCATGCCGTGTGACTGCCTGCCCCATGACTAAGTCGCTTCTCACACAGCATCTCTGCCTGCAGGCTGCTTGACTGCCACCACCAACAGGGTCCACCAGGACTCCAGGCGGATTCCTGAATTTTTAAGGCTGCTAGCAGCGGCCGCTATAACAATTTTTCTGGTGTGTGTACATGCCTGCCTAATTTTTCTGGCTGCACTGCAGCTGCAACAACAAAACAAAAGGCATGTACATGTGTCAATTCCCCTTCATGAAGGGGCTTGCGTATCACAATGAAGCAATGACCGCCAGCTATATGAGTGTGTTGGGGTTGGGGGGCACACCGGACCCAAGAAGTTAGATAGTAAGGTTGTTGCTTCATTGTAGACAGACCAAATTCGATCAGCTGGACACTCAGTCACTGTTGTTCTGTCATTCAGCTACCTCAGCCTGACCATATGGGCTTGAAAACCGCCATCTCCTGCACTCTAGCCATGCTGCGCACCAGTCCAGCATGGCCGTCACAACACAAACAGCTGTTTGCGTTACACAGTGAGTTTGGTGTGTCAGTGTGAAGCAGTACTCTAATTACACTCCGTTTGATGTATACACATGCAAGATGTTTTAAAGTGGAATATAACCCAGTATTTCTTCTTTGCTCTAAAAGATTATATACAGCATTTAAAGGGTTACATCACAGGACTGACTTTTTCTCCTGCAGAGGCTGCTGCATCTGAACTGGTGATAAACTTCTCTTCTGTATACATTCTTTACTTGATACAATGAAGTAAACATTCTCTGGCTGTGTAGAAACTTATGCTAATGAGTCCTGAAGTAAAACACAGGTCAGAAATCACTACTGCTGCATTTAAAACAGAATTACAACAGTTATGAATAAAATGCACCAGCAGCTTTCAAAGTAAATAAACTGAACTTTGGGAAGTTATAATTTCTAAATGAATTATAATACTTGTGCACAAAAGCAAATATGATAATTGTATGGGTTATAAAAAGTAGGAAAACACATTTTTGTTGAATATTTTGTCAGAGTTTTAAACCGCTTTAAAGCACTTTAGGCCTCCAATTTAGCATGCAATGTGATTTCTGCCCTTAAAACGCTGCTTTGCATCAAATCCAGATTTTTCCCCCGGGACTTTTGGCGTGTACCCCACTCCGCTATGCCCCCCTCCAGGTGTTAGACCCCTTGAAACATCTTTTCCATCACTTTTGTGGCCAGCATAAATGTTTCAAGTTTTTAAAGTTTGCCTCCCCATTGAGGTCTATTGCGGTTCGCGAAAGTTCGCATGTTCGCAAACGTTTGTGGAGGTTTGCGAACGTGGTTCGCGAACCGAAAATTGGAGGTTCGGGCCATCTCTTAAAGGCACACAGAGCTGTCATTGTAACAGGCTGCAACAATGACAAACCAGCGTGAACAGCGTGAGCTGCAGGACCGCACAGTGTGAAAAGCTGAAATCTATGCGCTGGCAGAAATAAAAGGTCCCAAACTGCATATATTTCAGTTGTTGTGGACCTGAACTGGTTAATAACAATAAACATACAGGATTTCTGAAATTTTCTTATTCTCTCTTCATTTCATATCTCAGTTGATAAGTGGATTGACAGAGTAGAACTCGGGAGAATAGATTAAAATGCAGAGGAATGGAGAAGTCAACAGAAAGCCAGAGCAGAGTTACATCACTGAGTGCTACTTTAGTAAAAGTAATCTCCCAAAGCCAGATTGTCAATTAGATTGAGAAAGTTGAGAAAGTTGGGCACAGGTCACTTGACAAATACTTTGAGGTGAAAAAAAAGTATTTGGGGTTTATTATTTTTGTCAAATACATGCTATTCAGTGGTGCTCATCCAGATTCCGGATATCTGGATTACCCGGATAGCCGAACTTTTTTCCACTATTCGACCGGATTCGGATTCCAGATACCTGGGGCCAAATCCGAATAGCACTATGTGGTTATTTGGTTGCATACCCGGATATCCGCAGATATCCGGCGGATATTTGAATCCAAATACTGTAACTAAGGAGATGATGTCATTGAGCCAATCAGAGGGCTACCAGCAGAAGCCCTAGCAACCAATCACAGAAGGGAACCCTGGCCAGCCCCACCTGACCTCATTGAGCCAATCAGAGGGCTCCCAGCAAAATCCCTAGCAACCAATCACAGAAGGGAACCCTGGCCAGCCCCACCTGACCTCATTGGGCCAATTAGAGGGCTCAGAGCCTAAGCCCTACCACCCAATCACAGGAAGGAACCCTGGCCAGGCCCCCCGTATAATAAGGAGGGCTGCCATGATGAGAAATATTGTCCTTGCCTGTCACTGCTCACTGAGAGACATGCTCCAGTGCTGCTGGCCTAGCAAGTGCTGTATGCAGTGATAAACCTAAAGCTGTTCAGTGATTAACACCTTCACTATCACTACACTATTGTTATATTGTTTATTAGGTAGCTAGCTTGATTTCATTCAGTGACAGTCAGAGTGTCTGCTGCAGGGCTGCTGCAGGCAGCTGCTATGTGTCTGTGTGTGTGCTGTACACAGACCAGTCCAGCTGCTGCCTGCTGGCCTGCTAGCCTTAGCTACAGTATAGGTTAGGTTAGGGAATAGGATTACTGTGTTATTGTGTAGTTAGTACTGTAGTACTGCAGTCAGTGCTAGTTAGTTGTTAGAGTAGTAGTACTACTGTGTAGTGGTGCTCAAATACCCCTTTTTAAAATTCGAGTTTGGTCGAATTCGAATAGTAAATTATTCGAGGTCAGTCGAATATTCGAGTCGAATAAATTTTACTATTCGATTCGACCTCGGACTTCGAGCTCACTATTCGAGTCGGTATTCGAGCTCATTATTCGAGCTGACTATTCGAATTGGCCTTAAATAGCTTCCCAACACTTGTTTTGAGGGTGAATGATGCAAGAAACATATTTTTTTCCAAGTAACAACAGCAAGTGATTATGTGGGGATGTTCCTTTAAAAAAAAAAAAAGGTGAAAAGAGAAGTTGTGTCCAGAATTTTGTTCAGTACTGTATATACTTCTTCTTCTTCTTCTTCTTCTTTATCTTCTATATCTTCTTCTTCTTCTTCTATATCTTCTTCTTCTTCTTCTATATTGTCTTCTTCTTCTTCTTCTTCTTCATCTTCTTCATCTTCTTCTTCTTCATCTTCTTCATCTTCATCTTCTTCATCTTCTTCTTCATCTTCTTCTTCATCTTCTTCATCTTCTTCATCTTCATCTTCTTCTTCATCTTCTTCATCTTCTTCTTCTTCTTCTTCTTCTTCTTCTTCTTCTTCTTCTTCTTCTTCTTCTTCTTCATCTTCTTCTTCTTCATCTTCTTCATCTTCTTCTTCTTCATCTTCTTCATCTTCTTCATCTTCTTCTTCTTCATCTTCTTCATCTTCTTCTTCATCTTCTTCATCTTCTTCTTCTTCTTCTTCTTCTTCTTCTTCTTCTTCTTCTTCTTCTTCTTCTTCTTCTTCTTCTTCTTCTTCTTCTTCTTCTTCTTCTTCTTCTTCTTCTTCTTCTTCTTCTTCTTCATCTTCTTCTTCTTCATCTTCTTCTTCTTCATCTTCTCCTATATCGTCTTCTTCTTCTTCACTTATTTCTCTTTTCATTTTTTTTTTTAAAGAAATGCAGCTATTTTTGAGCGTAACAACAAATAGCTGGTGGCGCACACATGTTGGAAGCGCCATTGTATGTGCTCCCTGGCAGTGGAAACACACAGACAGCAGGAGGTAAATTCAGCAGCAGGAGGAGGAGGATGAGTGTGTGGCAGCATGCAGTCAATGAGGCAGGCAGCGTGACATAATAGCCCTGGTACCTAGCGGTGATACCAGGACTGTAAATAAACACAACAGGAGGTCCCAGACAGCGGTCGTGCAGCCCACATTGTGTCCAATACACAACTGGGACAACACAGTTTTCAACCCGGGCACCTCAGAAAAATTAAACCTTTTTTTGTAATGGTTTTGTAGTTTTGGTTTTACAACCAATTACACAGATATATAGCTATTTTTTGACGTAATAGCTGGTGGCAGAGTGGCAGCAGAAGGTAAATCTGTGTACCCTGGCGGTGGGAAACACAGACAGACAGCAGCAGCAGCAGGAGGAGGAATGGAGGAGTAATTATGTGAGCAGCTATTGTTTGACGTAATAGCTGGTGGCAGTGTGGCAGCAGAAGGTAATTCTGTGTACCCTGGCAGTGGGAAACACAGACAGACAGCAGCAGCAGGAGTAATGGAGGAGTAGTGTGAGTGTGGCAGCAGGTAGACAGCGTGACATAATAGCCCTGGTACCTAGCGGTGATACCAGGCCGTAAATAAACACAACAGGAGGTCCCAGACAGCGGTCGTGCAGCCCACATTGTGTCCAATACACAACTGGGACAACACAGTTTTCAACCCGGGCACCTCAGAAAAATTAAACCTTTTTTTGTAATGGTTTTGTAGTTTTGGTTTTACAACCAATTACACAGATATATAGCTATTTTTTGACGTAATAGCTGGTGGCAGAGTGGCAGCAGAAGGTAAATCTGTGTACCCTGGCGGTGGGAAACACAGACAGACAGCAGCAGCAGCAGGAGGAGGAATGGAGGAGTAATTATGTGAGCAGCTATTGTTTGACGTAATAGCTGGTGGCAGAGTGGCAGCAGAAGGTAATTCTGTGTACCCTGGCAGTGGGAAACACAGACAGACAGCAGCAGCAGGAGTAATGGAGGAGTAGTGTGAGTGTGGCAGCAGGTAGACAGCGTGACATAATAGCCCTGGTACCTAGCGGTGATACCAGGCCGTAAATAAACACAACAGGAGGTCCCAGACAGCGGTCATGCAGCCCACATTGTGTCCAATACACAACTGGGACAACACAGTATTTAACCCGGGCACCTCAGAAAAATTAAACCTTTTTTTGTAATGGTTTTGTAGTTTTGGTTTTACAACCAATTACACAGATATATAGCTATTTTTTGACGTAATAGCTGGTGGCAGAGTGGCAGCAGAAGGTAAATCTGTGTACCCTGGCGGTGGGAAACACAGACAGACAGCAGCAGCAGGAGTAATGGAGGAGTAGTGTGAGTGTGGCAGCAGGTAGACAGCGTGACATAATAGCCCTGGTACCTAGCGGTGATACCAGGCCGTAAATAAACACAACAGGAGGTCCCAGACAGCGGTCGTGCAGCCCACATTGTGTCCAATACACAACTGGGACAACACAGTTTTCAACCCGGGCACCTCAGAAAAATTAAACCTTTTTTTTTTAATGGTTTTTTGGTTTTGTTTGTAAAAGAAATTACACAGATATATAGCTATTTTTTGACGTAATAGCTGGTGGCAGAGTGGCAGCAGAAGGTAAATCTGTGTACCCTGGCGGTGGGAAACACAGACAGACAGCAGCAGCAGCACACAGCAGCCCACTGTAGGTGTAAAATGTGTGGCTGCAGGCGACGTAATAGTCAAAGTGAACCAGGCTGGCTTAGTGAGCAGGAGCCAGGAGGTGGTAAAGGGTGGTAAGGCACATTAACGATGGTTCTTAGCCAGTTCATGTCCCCCTCTCGCCGACAACAGGGGCCAGGAACTCGCCTTCCACCCACGCCTGGTTCATCTTGAGAAACGTCAGTCTGTCCACAGACTTGTGAGACAGACGTGAGCGTTTCTCGGTGACCACGCCACCAGCTGCACTGAAGCAGCGCTCGGACAGCACGCTGGAAGGGGGGCAGGACAGCACTTCCAGGGCGTACTGCGCCAGCTCGCTCCAGATCTCCAGGCGCTTGACCCAATACTCCATGGGATCAACAGGGGAATCGCTGTCAAGCCCGCTGTAGGACCCCATGTAGTCAGCCACCATGCGGGTCAGGCGCTGGCTGTGACCGGTGGAGGATGCTGCTGCATGCACCTCCTCTCTAGTCACTGCTGCCGGAGCCTCTACAGTCCTGTAGAGCTCGTGGCTGAGAGACAGCAGGTCTGTGGGGCGCTTGCTGCTGGATGCAGGCACCTGCTGCTGCCTCTGTGCTGGCTGCTGGACAGTGGGGGTGGAAGGCTGGGGGAAGGCTTCCTCCAAGCGCTCAACAAGGGCCTGCTGCAAGCTCCTTATTTGTTGCGCTGGGTCTCCTCCTGCAGGCGGCAGGAACTGGCTCAACTTCCCCTTGAGGCGTGGGTCCAACATCATGCTGATCCAGATGTCCTCCCTCTGCTTCATCTGGATCACCCTGGGGTCTCTGCGCAGGCACGTCAGCATGTGCGCTGCCATTGGGAAGAGGCGGGCCACGTCTGCTGGCACATCGACGGCAGTGCTGCTGTCCTCATCCTCCTCCTCTGCCTCGTCAGCCTCATCCTCTCTCCACCCCCGCACCAACTCAGCTGCACTGTGCTGCTCCCCCTCATCAGCAGCAAGGTCAGGGACCTCCACCAAGTCCTCCTCCTCCTCCCCCTCAGAGGTGGACTGTGCAGCTGCTTGCCGCTCCTGCTGGTCCAAGGCTGCCGCTCCCTGTTCCAGCAAAGCATCGAGGGCCCTGTTCAGCAGACAAACCAGGGGCACCCACTCGCAGACCATAGCATGGTCCCTGCTCGCCATGTTAGTGGCCTGCAGAAAGGGAGCCAGCACTAAGCACACCTGCTGCATGTGCCTTCAGTCATCATTGGGGACGATGGACGGGATGTTGCTGGTCTTGTCCCTTCTCTGAGCGGCGGAAACAGTGGCCAGGGCAAGGTACTGTTTGACAGCGCGCTTCTGTTCAACCAGACGCTCCAACATCGCCAGGGTGGAGTTCCAGCGAGTCGGAACGTCAAGGATCAGCCGATGGCGTGGCAGATCCAGCTCCTTTTGCACGTCTTCCAGGCTCGCACAGGCTGCAGTCGAGCGCCAGAAGTGACGCACAACGTTCCTTGCCGTTTCCAGCAGTTCGCCCATCCCCTGGTAGGTGCGCAAGAACTTCTGCACTACCAGGTTCAGCACGTGGGCAAGACAAGGGATGTGGGTCAGGTTTCCCCTGTCTATTGCGGCAACCAGATTGGCCCCATTGTCGGCCACCACCTCTCCGACTCTGAGGCCTCTGGGGGTCAGCCAAATCCTCTCCTGCTCCTGGAGTTTGGCCAACACATGGGTTGCCGTCAGCTTGGTCTTCCCAAGGCTGACCAAGTGCAGCAGCGCTTGGCAGTGGCGGGCCTTCACGCTGCTGCTGAGGCGGGGGGTTTGGCCAGGTGTGCCGGAGGATGGCAGAGGATCGGAGGAACCTGCTGCAGTTCCCCTGACCCTGCGGGGTGGCACCACCCACTGTGTTGCTGCTGCTGCTGTGCCCGCTGCTGCTCTCCCATCCTCACCCCCTTCCACCAAGCTGACCCAGTGGACAGTGAAGGACAGGTAGCGGCCTGTCCCGAAGCGGCTGCTCCAGGAGTCCATGGTGACGTGGACCCTTTCACCAACCGCGTGCTCCAGCCCTCGCTCCACATTGGCCATCACAAAGCGGTGCAGTGCAGGAATGGCCTTGCGGGAGAAAAAGTGTCTGCTGGGGAGCTGCCAGTCTGGGGCTGCGCAAGCAAGCAGCGCACGAATGTCGCTCCCCTCCTGCACGAGCGTGTACGGCAGGAGTTGGGAGCACATGGCCCGTGCCAGCAAGCCGTTCAGCTGCCGCACGCGACGGCTGCTGGGAGGCAGAGCCCTAACCACCCCCTGGAAGGACTCGCTCAAAAGGCTCTGGCGTGGCCTTTTGCTGGCACGGGAATCAGCAGACACAGCGGAGGAGGCCACTGAGGACTGGCTGCCAGAACAGGCCTCAGTGTCGGCGGCAGGAGTTGCAGAGGGGGGAGGAGAAGTGCGTTTCCGCACTCCTGCTGGTGCTGCTGGAGGAGCAGGAGGGCGGGTGGCTGCTGTTGTTGCTGCTGCTGAAGGCTGTGCAGTGATGGGTGTGGTGCCACTGCCAGCACCAGATGCCTTCAGCCTCTGGAACTCCTGATGCTGGTGGAAATGTTTCGCAGCAAGGTGGTTGATGAGCGAGCTGGTGCAGAACTTTAAGGGGTCTGCACCTCTGCTCAACTTCCGCTGACAGTGGTTGCAAGTGGCATACTTGCTGTACACTGTGGGCATGGTGAAAAAGCGCCAGATTGGTGACAGAAACATCCCCCTACGGCATGGAAGCGCTGCTGCCTGTCTCCCTGTGGTGGTTGGGGGTGGGGCTTGGGGGGCTTGGGTGCGGCTGGTGGTGGTACTGGCAGATGCTGCTGCTGCTGCTGCTGAGCCTGAGACACCAGCAGGCTGTGGGACCTGCCTACTGCTGCTGCCAATGCTTGCAATGATGCGCCTCCTTGCAAGGCCCACAAGAGCATCCTCCTCCTCCTCCTCAGAGCTGCTGAGGACGACATCCCCTGGAGGTGGTGGCACCCAGTCTCTGTCTGTCACCGGGTCATCAACATCCTCCCCCTCCTGAAACATGTCCTGCTGGGATGAGGACCCCCCAAACTCCTCTCCTGATGCATGGATGGGCTGCTTGACTGTCGCCACAGTCTTGCTGTCCAATCCCTCATCCCCCAAAGTGCCCATCAGCATCTCCTCCTCAAGATCGCCAACAACAGCAGACAATTTACTCATGATGCCTGGGGTCAAAAGACTGCTGAATGACAGGTCGGCGAGTGACGGTGAACTGGCCTCCTCCCCAGACCCTGCTGGGCGGCTGCTGCGAACAGGGGTGGTGGTGGTGGTGGTGAGGGTGGAGGCCTCAGATGCAGAGCTGATGGCGGGCTGCTCATCCTCCGTCATGAGTTGCACCACAGTGTCTGCATGCTTTTCCTCAATGGGACGTTTCCGACCCGGCTGGAGGAAAATCGGAGCAGGTGCTACACGCTGCTGCTGCTGTGTCTCTGCAGCGTGAGTTGCAGATGCTCCTGCTGGGCGGCGCCCAAGGCGTCCACGGCCAGTGGCTATGGGAGGAATGTTAGCCACTGACGCTGCTGCTGCTGCTGCGGAACTGTGCATGGTGGCGCGCCCGCGCCCGCGGCTTGCCACAATGCTGCTCCCTCTCCTCCTGATTCCCTTGCTGCCCTTCCCCTTGCCCAAACCGCGCTGGCTGCCACTTCCAGACATCTTCGATGTTTTGGGCGTATAGACAAAAGTTTTTTAAAAGGGCGGGTGAAAAGTGGGGTACTTTAATGGAGTGGGTTGGTGGGTGAGGTGACTGAGTGAGTGTCCCTAGTACAGTAAGTAAGTAGTAACAGTCAGGAAGTACAACTAGCAGTTACAATAATCAGTAATCACAAGTAAATTTAGTGTGTGTACACTACAGACAGTGAGTGCACGCACGCGCAAACACGCGCAGGAGCTAGCCTATGAACAGTGACTGAGTGAGTGTCCCTAGTACAGTAAGTAAGTAAGTAGTAACAGTCAGTAAGTACAACTAACTAATTACAATAATCAATCAGTTATCAGAAGGAAATAGAGTGTGTGTAGTGTGTACACAGACAGTGAGTGCACACACGCAGGAGCTAGTAGCCTATGAACAGTGACTGAGTGTCCTAGACTCCTAGTACAGTAAGTAGTAACAGTAAGTACAACTAACTAATTACAATAATCAATCAGTTATCAGAAGGAAATAGAGTGTGTGTAGTGTGTACACAGACAGTGAGTGCACACACGCAGGAGCTAGTAGCCTATGAACAGTGACTGAGTGTCCTAGACTCCTAGTACAGTAAGTAGTAACAGTAAGTACAACTAACTAATT
The DNA here is from genome assembly GCF_040937935.1 of Hyperolius riggenbachi. NCBI lineage: Eukaryota > Metazoa > Chordata > Amphibia > Anura > Hyperoliidae > Hyperolius > Hyperolius riggenbachi. The sequence goes on along the minus strand of NC_090646.1, from coordinate 114,964,689 downwards.
ACAATAATCAATCAGTTATCAGAAGGAAATAGAGTGTGTGTAGTGTGTACACAGACAGTGAGTGCACACACGCAGGAGCTAGTAGCCTATGAACAGTGACTGAGTGTCCTAGACTCCTAGTACAGTAAGTAGTAACAGTGAGTACAACTAACTAATTACAATATTCAATTACAATAATCAATCAGTTATCAGAACTTGGAAATAGAGTGTGTGTAGTGTGTACACAGACAGTGAGTGCACACACGCAGGAGCAGCTAGTAGCCTATGAACAGTGACAGTGAGTGTCCTAGTACAGTTACAGTATATAACTAGTGTTGGGCGAACACCTGGATGTTCGGGTTCGGGCCGAACAGGCCGAACATGGGCCAGATGTTCGGCATGTTCGGCCCGAACGCCGAACTCAATGGGAGTCAATGGGACCCCCGAACATGCCCATTTTGGGGGCCCTATGGGGTCGCAGGCATAAGGGGGAGCATGCCCCGGTCGCGGGGGGGGTCGGAAATTCCCCCCACCCCCTCCGCTAGCGCTCCCCCCTCTGCCCGCTTCTCCATACAAAAAGTTTGAAACAAGTTCAATAGTACCTGGGCTGGTGGCACTGGCTGGCAGTGGAGTGAGGAGGAGGAGGAGTCCGAGTAGCAGAGTGACGTTGAGGCCGGGCAGCGGGCGGTTCAGCGCTAGTACCCTTGTGGTACTTCCGCCCTTTCTCTGACCTCACGTCCTCTGCGTGATGACGCATACGAGGGTACGCGTGATGCGTACCCTCGTATGCAGAGGACGTGAGGTCAGAGAAAGGGCGGAAGTACCACAAGGGTACTAGCGCTGAACCGCCCGCTGCCCGGCCTCAACGTCACTCTGCTACTCGGACTCCTCCTCACTCCACTGCCAGCCAGTGCCACCAGCCCAGGTACTATTGAACTTGTTTCAAACTTTTTGTATGGGGAAGCGGGCAGAGGGGGGAGCGCTAGCGGAGGGGGTGGGGGGAATTTCCGACCCCCCCCGCGATCGGGGCATGCTCCCCCCTTATGCCTGCGACCCCATAGGGGGCATAGGGGGGCAGTATTCGGCCGAACAGGGCCCTGTTCGGCCGAACAGGGGCCCTGTTCGGCCATGTTCGGCCATGCATTCTGCAGTTCGGGCGAACCCCGAACAGTTTGGCCGAACACCACCAGGTGTTCGGCCGAACTCGAACATCACCCGAACAGGGTGATGTTCTGCAGAACCCGAACAGTGGCGAACACTGTTCGCCCAACACTATATATAACTACAATACTAATACAATCAGTAGTAAAGGACAGCAGAAATACTGGTATAGAATAGAGAGAAATAAACAGAGGACAGGAGGACAGCTGCCCACACAGGCAGGCCCTGAGGCCTAAAGCTGTAAGCCTGCAGCAGCTGGCCTGTCTCTATGTAACACAAAAGCCTACTAACTAAAATACAATGTCTAACTAACTAACAACAATATAAGTGTGTATAGGAGGTGTATGTGAGCAAAAACGCTAGGTAAATGACCACAATAAAGCTCTTGCTAAGCCAAAGCACAAAGGAGCAACTCTCTCTCTATGCAAGTCTCAGGCAAGGACGGAGAAACGTAACATGGCGGCCGCTATTTATAGGGTAGGGGCTGGCCAGGGTCCCCCTCTGTGATTGGCTGCCGTCAGAGGGCCTGGGAGCCCTCTGATTGGCTCTAAGGACATCAATCTGGGCTATGACGCTATTCGAGCTCGGTACCGAGCTCGAATAGCGCCGTTTGCTCGAATAGCTCGAATAGTGAATGGGCTATTCGAGTGTACGCGAATAGCCCATTCGAATAGCTACAGCTATTCGGAGCTCGAATACCGAGCTCGAATAGCTGGAAAAGAGCTCGAATATTCGAGCTACTCGAATATTCGAGCTCTGCTGAGCACCACTGCTACTGTGTTAGCTTACTACAGAACTGCTGTGCTGCTGAGCAGTGCCAGTGTGACAGTTAGTGTGCACTAGTGTCTTCTCTCGACTGTCTGACTGGCACTCGGCACGTGACACTTGCCACTTGGCACGTGGCACTTGGCACGTGGCACTTGGCACTTGCCACTTTGCACGCGGCATTTGGCAAGTGGCACTTGGCACGTGGCAGGTGGCATGTGGCACACACGGCACATGTCAAGTGCAAAGTGCCACTGCCAAGTGCCACGACTGGCATTCTCCTGGCAGACGTTACACCTGCTGCTGCTGCATTGCCCTGCTCCTGCTGCCTATGCTGCTCCCACTGCCAGGGTGCCACAGGCCAATGCTGCAGTGCTGATACCACCTATATTTAACCCAAAACACAATTGCTGCATCATTTTTGGGAGGTGTCTGGGCTGAAAACTGCCATGTCCCAGTTGTGCGGTTGGGCTTTGGAAACAACATGGGCTGCAAGACCGCTGTCTGGAACCTAGCCCTGATGTTAATTGAAAGCCATTTTTTTTTTGGGGGGGGGGGGGATTAAGTCCCCACATCATCAATTACTGTTTCCCTTTATAAAACCATAATGCTACATGCTTCATTTACTCTAAAAAAACATTTTAAAAGTAATTTAAAGGCCACTTCCGGTTTTCTATCCGGATATCCGAATTCGGGCGGATATCTCGGATACTGGGTTTGGATATCCGATTCTATTTGAATATCTGAACGTTCAGATCCGGATATCCGATCCGGATCCAGATATCTGGTTATCCGGATCCGGATCAATTCGGATTTTGAAAAGCGGTATCCGAGCACCCCTGATGCTATTTACCGTTTTAGGGATAAGAGGACCAAATGTGCAGCCTGTTTTGGAAACCATCCATGCGCCTAAACCTTTGGGTTTCCACACAATTGGGGGCAGCACGGTGGTGTAGTAGTTAGCACTCTTTCCTTGAAGTGCTGGGTCCCTGGTTCAAATCCCAGCCAGGTCAACATCTGGAAGGAGTTTGTATGTTCTCCCCATGTCTGTGTGGTTTCTTCCAGGCATTCCAGTTTCCTCCCACATCCCAAAAAACATACAGATAAATTTAATGGCTTCCCCTAAATTAGCCGTAGACTACGATACATACACTCATGATACATACATACACATATGAATATGGTAGGGACTAGATTGTGAGCCCCTCTGAGGCAGTGACAAGACAATATACTCTGTACAGCATTGCAGAAGATGTTGGCACTACATAAATACTAAATAATAATATTAAACATTCAAAAGGCAGCAGTGGAGGAAAACAAGGTAACAAGGCTACTTTTTTCCCAAGGAACAAATCAATGTTCTCCTTTGACAGAGCAAAGTGTTTGCCTGTAACTTACAGAAAGTTACAATATACGCACCTTTTATAGGATATGAATATACATGCTAAAACGGCTGATGAAAACAATCTTCAGCCTCATTATTTAGTATTCAATGGCTGGCCAAAGATGTGCAGATCCTTTATCAAACACCCTGAACCCTGCAGCTTTTTCTTTTCACTCACACCCCTTTACTTTTTGCACAAAAGAAGAAGAGTTTCATAGCTGCTCTGACTGGTTTCTATGGGAAAGAGCTTTGCTCTTTTTTTTCCTTTGAATGATTCCGAATCAGTTTGTAAATCTCTTTTACTGGCAAATGCAAATTTTAATGAGAGTTCCATTTACAGTAAGGTACCCAGCAGAAGCGTAACTACAATCCATTCGGCCCCTCAGCAAAACTTTGATGGATCCCCCAAATGTTCACACCCCTTCCCTTCCCTTCCCTTGGTGCCCTTTCTCAATATTTTTATTGCAAAAATTCACAAAAAAACCACACAAAAAATATTGAAACTTATTTTCGATGGCATTATTCGCTCAAAAATGGATTTTAACATTATTTTCGCAAAAAATGAATTTGAAAACAATATTAGCATTTTCACTCATCACTGACTCCAAGCCACATATTGGTGCAAATTGCTGCTGAATACTGCTAGGCAGGCCCGGATTTACTTCACAGGAGCCTATAGGCACAGATGTTCTGACGCACTAGACTTTTCCCTCCATGAACCTTCAAACCCCCACGGAACCACATTGCAAGTGTGCTGGCCATCCCAGCTGTCACTTCTCCCTTACTTCTCTTGCCTGTCAGAGGTAGCTACAGATGCCCCTTAGTATTAGGTAGTTAGAAGTACCAAGAATATTAGGTTGCTAATAGTGTCCGCATGTAGCTAGGGGAACCTCAGTATTAAGTAGCAAGAGGTGCCCTTGACTGAAGGGAAATTTCGGCAGTGGGATGCCGAGAGCAGGGTAAGTTACCTCTCATTTACACTCTCATCAGGACTCTGCATAGGGAGGAGGGAGGGAGGTGCTCGTAAATGGGAGTGAGACTCCCTTCCATCATCAGGTGCCTGAAGGCACAAGCCTACAGTGCCTTATGATAAATCCAGCCCTGCTGCTAAGTACCTACACTTGCATTATGCATATGAAAAGATTTTAGTTATTTTCTGTCATCTCCCAGTGTCTGAAGGTTGTTAGGGTTTTAGAGGAACAACATTGTGGTTAGTGGCATTTTACCCTAGGTCAAATCTAAACTCTAATGCTAGGGAGTGGTCACATCAGCTAGCAACTAGTAATAGTAACTAAATCAACCAGGTAACATGGATTTAAAAGTTGTGACGGGGGCAATGGCAAATCTCCACGGAAGTGACACAGGTACAATAAAAGCAGTTGTGCTAGCCTCTTTGAACTCTCTCTAGAATTGAGTAGAGTTCCACCTTAAGAAGTCTAATGCAGAGATACAGCTCAAATGTGAAATTTTATTGGACGTTTCATGTCACAGTAGTTAGAGTATCTGCCAAGAATCTGCTGAAAAGAAGAAGTTTCCAGTATTACAGGTGCCGCACCTGAGCTTTGCAGGATGACAGGTTGTTCAAACATTTCACATCCTTAAATGTCATATCTTCAAACCTTCCACTCAGAAAATTAAAACGAAATGCTGGTGTAGCTGCTTTCTTCCCTTCATCTGCTCCTTCTTTTAAGATACATCTGTGTCACATCAAAAAGCTTTAATGTACAATAATTTAAGTCATTTTCAATTAACGTTTGATTTGAAGATCAACATTAGTTAGCAAGATAATTGGCCACTTATGTTACTAAATACTACAGCATGTTTTATTGATAGTGATATGTCTTTTTGATAATGCATGTCGGGAGCAGTGACATCTTTTTGTGTCTCCGGCATTGTAAGTCTTTTGAAGGTTATTTATGAAAGCTGCTTTTTCCGAAGAACTTAGGTCTGAAAATGGCTTCGGCAAAGTCTGGTGAGTTCTGTACTCATAAATGTCAGCAAATAAGGTCAAATTTATGACCGTTATGATAGCCGGGGAATCGTGGGTGGCACACAGAATACATGGTATCATCGTATGGCAGAGAAGAACGTATTGAAGAGTATTATTGTGTATGTGAATGTGTATGCGAGGTCACTGGGTTCAACCTTAAACTTAGAATAAATTTGAAGTTACAAACAACATCTCCCACAAGGTCCCTCTCCTCAGCCCCCTGCCCTGCCTATAATAGTTCCTGGCACAGTGCAGATGTTCCTGAGATAATGAGATCTGGGCCTAGCTGAACCTGACAGGCAAGGGAGTTCTGTTGATAAATGCTTCCAGTCTTTTCTTTGGTCACAAAAGAAAGTAGTTTGGGTTTGCAAGATTATCTAGTGAAGCTGTATACAAAAATGAACCATACAAAGCTACTGAAGCAGGAGTTTTTGAAGCAGAGAATTTGGGGCAAATGGCACGCCTGGTTATTTAGGTGGTACCATAGCTAGCATCTATGTAGCTGCACAAGGTGCCAGTATTCTGCTCTTATGTAGCCAAACTCTGGTTAGTGGGGAAGAATGTGGCAGTGACTAAAGCCAGAGTTCAGCTATTCTATAGCTCATATGTGGGCTTTGCTATTAACCGCTTAAGTCAGCACAAAATTATGGTTACTATACTGTTACAAACAAAATTAACTAGAATTTTTCCTGAAATTTCCCATCACGATTTGCATCATAATTGTGATTTACAAATGCAAAATTACGATAATGCGAAATTCGTGCTCATCACTAGTGGGTACATCTACCCTCGGTGGGGTATTGATTAGCGCTCTCGCTTTGCAGCGCTGGGTCCCCGGTTCGAATTCCAACCAGGGCATTATCTGCATGGAGTTTTTAAGTTCTCCCCATGTGTGCATGGTTTTCCTCCGGGCACTCTGGTTTCCTCCCACAACCCAAAAACATACGATATGTTAATTGGTTTCCCCCTAAATGGGCTCTACACTACATGATGCATACATAGACATATGACTATGGTAGGGATTAGATTGTGAGCCCCTCTGAGGGTCATTTAGTGAGAAAACGATATACTCTGTACAGCGCTGCAGAAGATGTCAGTACTATATAAATACTAAATAATAATTAAAAAAAGAGAGGTGTGCTAGTACTTGGCAGAAAAATGAGGGGGTTCTTCCTCTGCTACACATTCATCATGCTCAATCTGAATGGGTGCTAGACAACACCTCTGCATTCGATGTGCACAGCATTCTCAGTGGATTCACATCAGTCCTGCAGTGAGTGCCTATGTAGGGTATAGTACTACTGTATACTCTAATTTGTAGTCACCAACCCCAAATCTAATAACATATCAAATTAATTGATTTCATGAACAAAGAGAGTTTGAAAAGAAAAAAAAAATTCTTTCAATTACAGTTTAAATTTATTAGGAGTCGGAGTTTGTGCATTTGTTTTACGACTCCAACTCCAAATCCAGGTACCAAAAATTGCTCTGATTCCGAATCTTCTACTCCGCAGCCCTGCCAGCAGCTCTAAGTAGCTAACTGCTACTGTCGCAATATGGAAATGCGCAGACAATCCATATGACAGCGGGTTTGGAATCCATGCGTGGAAAAGAAGCACTTTATAGTCATTTTTAGAAAAACATTGCTAGCTGTACTTTAACATGGAAAGATAATAAGATGAAATGAGATCATTATTTTGTATTTGTATAGCGCTAACATCTTCCACAACTCTGTACAGAGTATATAATGTTTTGTCACTTAACTGTTCCTCAGAGGGTCTCACAATCTAATCCCTACTATAGTCATATGTATGTATGTATGTATGTATGGTGTAGTGTATGTATTGTAGTCTAGGGCCAATTTAGGGGGGAAGCCAATTAACTTATGTTTTGGGATGTAGGAGGCAACCAAAGTGTCCGGAGGAAACCGACACAGACACAGGGAGAACATACAAACGCTGTGCAGATAATGCCCTGGCTGGGATTTGACTGGGGGACCCAGCGCTACAAGGCAAGAGTGCTAACCACTATGCCACAGCTCTGCTCAGACTGAAATGAGATAAAACTTGTGAAGCATTAAAACCTTCTTAGCGGTATGGACGAGCTCAGTTCGTCCATTACCGCCGGAGGGTGCCGCTCAGGCCCTGCTGGGCCGATTTGCTTCAAATAAAAAGGTGCACATGCAGCCAGCACTTTGCCAGCCGCGTGTGCTACCTGATTGCCGCCGCTCTGCGGCGATCCGCCACGAGCAGCGGCGAAAGAGGGTCCCCCCAGCCGCCCGAGCCCTGCTCAGCTGGACCAATCACTTCCGGCCAGCGCTAAGGGCTGGATCGGAGGCGTCTGACGTCAGGACGTCGGCTGACATATACTGTATTAACCCTGGCGTTCTATAACTTAATAGAACGCCAGGGTTAATACAGTATATGTTTCACAAATTCTAACAAATGGCATGTCAATTTAAATAAAGAATAATTGGAAGTATAACCTACTGGCATGATAATTTCATGATGAGTTAATAGCTCAAAAATATGCTGATGATAAGATGAGGCTGATCAAACAGAGAAGGAATTTACTCTCTTTGAACACTTATGTTTCAAGCTGTATAATGTATCCCATGGTAAATTACCACATGTAAGATCTGTAGCACAGTCTACCAGTGGGTGATTGTGTATTAGCTTCATACAACCCAGCACTGCACTAAAACCTAAATGTGCTACCCTACAGAAGGTGAATTTCATTCCTAGAATGCCTCAGGCTCCCTCTTGGCTCTGTTTCCTAAACATATGGGACTTGAGAGCTGTCTCTGTATATCATTGTTAGATTCTCTATTTTCTGTTGTAGTAAAGTTTTTGTTGGACTTGCTGTTCTCTCACAGGTATGACTACCAGTTGCATTTTATTCATATGCCCTTGCTCAAAAACTTTAGCAATTAAAATTACTCTCAGCTGTCTAGCTAGCTATTTCATAAATGAATGTAAACTAAATTGTATGTGAGAATAATATGACCCTTGTTTCAAAGATAACTTGAAGTGAAAATAAACAGGTTATTATTATGTATATATTACACAGCACTGAACAATAAATAGGACAACACACAACAAGATGCAAAACACAAGATCATGCAATGGAGTTTAAGTCTTAAGGCAACCACACACCACAACATTTTTTAAATATCTGTTCAATTTAAAAATTGCAATTATTTTTTTTTTCTGACTTCTTGTAGCATTTCAAAAATATCACCAATGTGCCATACGTTCAGTTTTTCCCTAATTAAGATAATGATTGGAAACTCTGAGAAAATTACTTAGGGTGTGTATATTAATAAATTGACAATCTAACACACCATACAATCTTTAGGAAAATTGAAGAAAAATGTCCAGTATTCTGGATTGATAAAATTAAAACAAAAATGGGAAATCTGATTGGATTTTTCAGTCGAATGAAAAAAGCTTTCGATTATTTAGGGAGATCCAATCATAAATATCGAACTGCCGTAAAATCATTTTATTGTATCGTGTGTGGCCACTTTAAGAAACCACATAGATCAAGTCCAAGTCAGTCCGCAGGCTTCCTTCTTGTTTCCTTTAAAATCTAACCTAGGGACACTAGGTACGGGTTGCATAATAGGTGATAAGCATAATAGGTGATAAGCAGAGCGAGTTATGCCATCGATACAGGGGGGAACATAATCAAATTTAATGCACTAGGTGGGAGAGCCCTGACATAGGCTTCAAATCTAAAGGGAGGGAGGGAGGGAGATACACACTAGGTACAGGTTCCATAATAGGTGTGTTCAGAAGAGCAAGTTATGGCATTGATGCAGAGTGGAGTAGGCATGCAATCTTAGAGGTGTGTTTTAAGTGCTTGTTTGAAGGCATTGATGAGATAAATAATTGTAGCCCTAATCCTAAAAAAAACTTTACTGAAATCACACAGCCTCATTTTGCATTTAAAAGCTAAACATGTAAGTTTAAAGTTTTTGTTGTTTGAGATTTTTTGTAAATGTATTTTACAGCTCTGTAAAGAAAACATCTTGAACTATTGCCCTTCCTCTGTTTATATTTCTCTGCACTTAGAAGTGTTAATTTACCAAACATGAATTTTATGGCTTGTAGTAAATTTTTTTTTTTTGTAACAATATTTTTATTGCAAATAGCATAAATAAACATAACATTAACCAACAGTCATAAGAAAGCAGATACAGCAATAATAGTCTCAACTTACTCGGAGGAGGGAAACATTTGGTTGACTAGTCTACCTGTTGGTATCCTAGAAGAACAAAAAGATATAGAAAGAAGATGTACATTGTCTTCAGTCTAAAGTAAGATAGTTTCCCTAGTTGTGGAAGAGTCAGTCTTTCTCATGCATATCACAGTGTCTGAAACAAATCTCTTCATATATAATTGCAGCTTTCAAAAAAGTCATCAGGAACTACAAAAAGGTTTCCAAGATGTAATAGGAGTAGAGATGGCCCGAACGGTTCACCGGCGAACAGGAATCGGCGAACTTCCGTGGTTTGCGATCGCGGAGAACCACAAACTTTTTCGGAAGTTCGGTCCGCCCCTATACTACAACATTAGGGTCAACTTTGACCCTCTACATCACAGTCAGCAGGCACATTGTAGCTAATCAGGCTACACTCCCTCCTGGAGCCCCCCCCCCCCCTTATAAAACGCAGGCAGCGTCAGGCATTTCACTCACTCATGTGCCTGCAGTAATTAGAGAAGGGAGAGCTGCTGCAGAGAGAGCTATGGGGAACGCTTAGTTAGGCTCTTGTAGGCTTGTTAGCTTGCTCCTTGCTGATTCTTATTAGCTCTTTTAGAGCTAATCTTGTTCTTGTGATCTATTTTTTTTTTTTGGCCCGCTTGCATTATATACAGCCCTGTCAGTCAGTCGCAGCTGGCCTTTGGCCCCTTGGTGGTAATTCCTACTGTGCCACTGCCAGACCCAGCACGTTCAGTGACTACCTGTGTGTGTGACAGGCAGCTGCACATTTGTAATCCCAATCACTGCACCTGTTCACTGTTCAGTGCACCTACCTACCTACCTACATGAGCGCACACATTGTTAATACCACCAGTCATTGCACCTGTTCATGGTACCTGTGTGTGTGTGTGTGTGTGTGTGTGTGTGTGTGTGTGTGCACATTTGTAATACCAATCACTGCAGTGTATACCTGTAACCTGTTCAGTGTACCTACGTGAGCGCAAGCAGTGTAATATACCACCAGTCACTGCACCTGTTCACGGTACCTGTGTGTGACAGCTGCACATTTGTGATACCAATCACTGCAGTGCATACCTGTAACCTGTTCAGTGCACCCACGTGACTGCAAGCAGTTTAATATACCGCCAGTCACTTCACCTGTTCACGGTACCTGTGTCTGACAGCTGCACATTTGTAATTCCAATCACTGCAGTGCATACCTGTAACCTGTTCAGTGCACCTACGTGACCTCAAGCAGTGTAATATACCACCAGTCACTGAACCTGTTCACGGTACCTGTGTGTGACAGCTGCACATTTGTATTTCCAATCACTGCAGTGCATACCTGTAACCTATTCAGTGCATCTACAGTACTTGACCGCAAGCAGTGTAATATACCACCAGTCACTGTACCTGTTCACGGTACCTGTGTCTGACAGCTGCACATTTGTAATACCAATCACTGCAGTGCATACCTGTAACCTGTTCAGTGCACCTACGTGACTGCAAGCAGTGTAATATACCACCAGTCACTGTACCTGTTCACGGTACCTGTGTGTGACAGCTGCACATTTGTAATACCAATCACTGCATACCTGTTCACTACACCTGTGTGACCGCACGCTGTTTAGTATACTAGTCCATGCATACCTGTTAACTGCACCTGTGTGACAGCTGCACATTGTATTGTAATACCAGTCACTGCATACCTTTCACTGCACCTGTGTGACTGCACATTGTATTAGTGAAGTCAGTGCATACCTTTCACTTCACTCCTGAATTTTTACGGCCGCTATAATAATTTTTCTGGTGCGTGTACATGCCTGCCTAATTTTTCTGGTTGCACTGCAGCTGCAACAACAAAACAAAAGGCATGTACATGTGTTAATTCCCCTTCGTGATCGTTACCTTGCCGCGGTGAAGGGGCTTGCATATTATTATTATTATTATTATTATTGATTTATAAAGCGCCAACATATTTTGTGGCGCTGTACAAAGTAGGAAACAAACATGGGGTACATAATACAGACAATGCTATACACCAAAATACAAGATACATAATTAGTGACAAAATACAAAGAATGATAGAAAAGCAAATTATAGAATTGGTAATGACAGTGATAAAATTAACATGATGAATAAAATGTATATGGTTACCAATGAAGCAATGACCACCGGCTATATGAGTGTGTTGGGGTTGTGGGGCACACCTGACCTAAGAAGATAAATAATAAGGTCATTGCTTCATTGACTTTAGGCTTCCAATTTAGCAATAAAATGTAGTGCTGCTCGGATAGCCCTTTTCAAAATCCAGATCCGATTCGGATCCGGATACCCAGATATCCGATCCGGGTCGGATATCCGATTTCAAAATCTTCCAATCTGGATCCGAATCGGATATCCGACCTCAGTATCCGGGGTATCCGGCCAGATTCGGATATCTGGATAGAAAAACCGGAAGTGGCCTTTAAATTGCTTTAACCTGCTGGGCGGTCTGGACGAGCACAGCTCGTCCAGTACCGCCGGAGGCTGCCGCTCAGGCCCTGCTGGGCCGATTTGGCTGAAATAAAAAGCAGCACACGCAGCCGGCACTTTGCCAGCCGCGTGTGCTGCCTGATCGCCGCCGCTCTGCGGCGATTCGCCGCGAGCAGCGGCGAAAGAGGGCCCCCCTAGCCGCCTGAGCCCTGCGCAGCCGGAACAAAAAGTTCCGGCCAGCGCTAAGGGCTGGATCGGAGGCGGCTGACGTCACGACGTCGGCTGACGTCGATGACGTCACTCCGCTCGTCGCTATGGCGACGATATAAGCAAAACAAGGAAGGCCGCTCATTGCGGCCTTCCTTGTTTATTCTGGGCGCCGGAGGCGATCGGAAGATCGCCTCCGGAGCGCCCTCTAGTGGGCTTTCATGCAGCCAACTTTCAGTTGGCTGCATGAAATAGTTTTTTTTTTATTAAAAAAAAACCCTCCCGCAGCCTGCCTGGCGATCTTAATAGAACGCCAGGCAGGTTAAAAAGGATTTTTAGGGTAAAGAGGCATGTATCATCATTATTTTTTAATGGGAAACACTTATTGATGATGTGGGGACTTAAAATCCCCCCCAAAAAAACAAAATGGCTGTCAATTAACATCAGGCCTAGGTTCCAGACAGCGGTCATGCAGCCCACACTGTGTCCAAAGTCCAACCACACAACTGGGACATGGCAGTTTTCAGCCCAGACACCTCCAAAAAATTATGCAGCAATTGTGTTTTGGGTTAAATATAGGTGGTATCAGCACAGCAGCAGTGGCCTGTGGTAGTGTTGGGCGAACAGTGTTCGCCACTGTTCGGGTTCTGCAGAACATCACCCTGTTTGGGTGATGTTCGAGTTCGGCCGAACACCCGATGGTGTTCGGCCTTTTAAGTTCGGGTTCGCCCCGAACTACTAATTAGCCACCGAACAGGGCCGAACAGGGCCCCTGTTCGGCCGAACAGAGCCCTGTTCGGCCGAATACTGCCCCCCTATGGGGTCGCAGGCATAAGGGGGGAGCATGCCCCGATCGCAGGGGGGGTCGGAAATTCCCCCCACCCCCTCCGCTAGCGCTCCCCCCACTGCGTTGAGGGAGGCCGGGCAGCGGGCGGTTCAGCAGTAGTACCGTACTACTGCTGAACCGCCCGCTGCCCGGCCTCCCTCAACACGTCACTCTCCGGACTCCTCCTCCTCAGTCACTCACTTCACAGTGCCGCCCACTGCCAGCCACCCACTACCACCGGACCGGTACTTCCTGAAACTTTTGTATGGGGAAGCGGGCAGAGGGGGGAGCGCTAGCGGAGGGGGTGGGGGAATTTCCGACCCCCCCCCCGCGATCGGGGCATGCTCCCCCCTTATGCCTGCGACCCCATAGGGCCCCCAAAAGCGGGATGTTCGGGGAGTTCGGGGTTCGGCCCGAACATGCCGAACATTGCGGCCATGTTCGGCGAACTTTCCCGAACCCGAACATCCAGGTGTTCGCCCAACACTAGCCTGTGGCACCCTGGCGGTGGGAGCAGCAAAGGCAGCAGGAGCAGGGCAATGCAGCAGCAGTGGTAACGTGTGCCAGGAGCATGCCGGACATGGCACATGGCACCTGGCACTTGGCACTAGTCACGTGGCACTTGGCACGTGTCACATGGCACTTGGCACATATCACGTGGCACGTGGCAAGTGTCACTTGGAACGTGTCACTCGGCACGTGTCACATGGCACTTGGCACGTGTCACGTGGCAAGTGACACGTGACATATGACACGTGCCAAGTGACACGTGCCAAGTGACACGTGCCAAGTGACACGTGCCACGTGCCAAGTGACACGTGCCAAGTGCCGAGTGACAGTCAGACAGCAGAGGAGAAGACACTAGTGCACACTAACTGTCACACTGGCACTGCTCACAGCACAGCAGTTCTGTAGAATGCTAACACAGTAGTACTACTACTCTAACAACTACTAGCACTGACTGCACTGCTACAGTACTAACTACACAATAACACAGTAATCCTCCTATTCCCTAATCCCTAACCAACCTAACCTAAACTGTAGCTACCTAAGGCTAATAGCTGGCCAGCAGGCAGCAGCTGACCTGGTCTGTGCACAGCACACACACAGACACATAGCAGCTGCAGCAGCCCTGAGCACACACTCTGACTGTCACACAATGAAATCAAGCAAATTAACAATACAACAATAGTAATGATAGTAAAGGTTAATCACTGAACAGCTTTAGGTGGTTTATCACTGTGTAAACACTTGCTAGGCCAGCAGCACTGGAGCATGTCTCTCAGTGAGCATTCACAAGCAAGGGACGATATGTCTCATCATGGCAGCCCTCATTATTATACAGGGGGGCTGGCCAGTGTTCCTTTCTGTGATTGGGTGCCAGGGCTTATGCTGGGAGGCCTCTGATTGGCTCAATGAGGTCAGGTGGGGCTGGCCAGGGTTCCCCTCTGTGATTGGTTGCTAGGGCTTCTGCTGGGAGCCCTCTGATTGGCTCAATGATGTCCTGAACCTCTTACAGTATCTCAATGGTCGGATATCTGCCGGATATCTGCATTGCCCAGCCAACTATCCGCAGATAGCTATCCAGATTTGGGCCCAGGTATCTGGAATCCGAATCCGGTTGGATAGCTGAAAAAAGTTCAGATATCTGGGTTACCAGATATCCGGAATCCGTATTAGCAGCACTGATAAAATGTGATTTCTGCCCTTAAAATGCTGCTGTGCATCAAATCCTGATTCTTCCCGGGGAGTTTTGGCGTGTATCCCACTCCGCTATGCCCCATTACAGGTGTTAGACCCCTTGAAACATCTTTTCCATCACTTTTGTGGCCAGCATAAAGTCTATTGCGGTTCGCTGAAGTTTGCATGTTCTCAAACTTTTGCGGAAGTTCGCGTTCACGGTCCGCGAACCAAAAATCGGAGGTTCGAGCCATCTCTAAATATGAATTAAGATGAGTAAACATGCGAGGACAATATGTGCAAAACCATAAGGTATAAGGGTAAGTTGCATGGGGTGGTGCATAAACACGGTAGGGAAGCTTTAACAGCAAAAAGGAGGAGATGAGAAAACAGAGGCAAAAAGTCATAGTTAGGGAAGGAGGGGAGTGAGTCACAGTGTTCAGGTAGTTTGCAATATCCATCGGTGGTCAGTAGGGAATGCGAATGAAAAGGGTCTTGAAAACCTAAGAAATTAGAGAGTGGATAAACTTTTAAACATTTCAGAAGTCCAAGCTCCCCTGGAAGCACTTCTAGGTATTACATTTAAGATTAGAAATCTAGATGTAAGATATGGGAGTCATGGAGACATATGGTCCGAGAGGAACTGTGACCATGGATCCCATATTCTAGGAAATTTAGTCTCTGTGTCCCTGAGGGAAGCCGTTAACTGCTCCATTGATATGGTCCAGTTTATTTTGATTTTAATGTTGGGGATAGTGGGATGGGCAATCATTTTTCATGCAGATGTTAGACCTGTAATAAGTTCTAAGTAAAAACTAAATACTTACGTGAGAACTAAAAAAAATTCTCTGGATTCTTAAGCCCTTACAGGAGAAAAAAGAATCAAAGAGCACAGAGTAGTCCTATTTAGGATTAGGACTGTAAATACACGTGTTTATCTCTTTATGTCACATGCCACTTCAGGTAACCTTTAACTCACTTAAAATCTTTGCTTCTTGGCGTGTTTTGAAGACAGCAGCCACATCACACAAAGGCTGGGGATATCCTAGGGTAGTTTATCAAGCAGGCAGCTGTCTGCAGACCAACTTGATTAAAAGGGAAGCCCAAAACGTTTTTTTCTAGGTTTTTTCCCCTGTGTTCCATTTTTTTTAACTAACATTTCATACTGCTGGTTACCAGTGTTGCCAACTCATCCCTTTAATTACTGACACATATGAATTATACAGGTTTTGTGGCTAGGTAGATGCAGTTAAGGCACTGATTATGTGCAAATAGTTCCATAATCTGTATAATTTAGATGTGTCAGTAATTAAAGGGATGAGTTGGCAACACTGCTGGTTACATACAAATCTGCTGGTTGGTTACATCATAACATTTAATTGGTATCCAGTCCCAGTGACTTGTTAGCACATTCCCACAATCAGCCCAAGAACAGTCACCTAAATAGCCCAATAGTGGTCTGTCAGGAACTGTCAGTGTTCTTATGCTTAAAGATGGTCAATGAGATGCAAATTATTTCAACTTGCATGCAGGTTTCAAGCAAATTTTTTACAGTTTGAAACTGGACTAAGGAGATTTACTTCTTGCTAAAACCTATTCATTTCATGTGGCATGCAATTTGTATGAAATCTGTAGACAAGTTGAATTGTTTTGCATATAATTGACCATTTCTGCTATTGCAATAAATCGGTTTAAAACCTTGACATAATATTCAATAAAAACATGTTTTCCTACTTTTTATATGCCATACAGTTATCATATTTGCATTTGTGCATAAGTATTATAAGTAAATTATAGGTTCCCAAAAGTACAGTTTTTTGCTTTGTGAGCTGACTTTGCATTTTATTAATAACTGGTTTTATTCATTATGTATTGAAGGCAGAAATGCTTTGACTCTCTGTCTGTGTCCAGCAGCTTCTCCACAGTAAGAGAATGTGTCACATCCCTCACTTGATACATTTTAAGTAAACACAAGATAACATTATCTACAACTTCGGATGCGTCCACATTTCACTGCACTGAACTTTCAAGCTCTGTGTGTAACCCTTCGAATGCTGGTCTAGTAAAAAAAAAAAATGCTGGTTGCATATAATATGCTGTAAATAATGTTTTAGAGCAAAGATAAAATGCTGGGTTATATTCCGCTTGAATGTAGTATCCTAGTAGGATTGGGAGGGGGAGGGGAGTTGATTGCCCTTCCTATGGCTCCAAAATATCCAGGAGCAGTCCTGAATCCTTCAGAGGGGACTTGATTTTGCTGGGCACTCATCTTCCTAGGGTTTTTAGGGTTCCTAAGGTTTCTCACCCGTGCTCCCTAGTGTAGGCAAGTAAGCAGAGGAGTGGTGTTTGAGGAGTTAGAGACTCACCTCCATCAGCAACATGCCCCCTGTCTTCTCTCTGCAGCAGCCACCTATTCTCTATTTACTGCTTCTGGTTTACTGGTAACTGGTGCACATCATTTGATTACATGTGATATGCAGGAGATCAAGACAGGCAGAGAGCGTGGAGCTGCTATGGAGGAGAGATGGGAGACACAAGCTCCACTGCTGTGCTGTGCTTACTCTACTGAGTGCTACTACTGGGGGTGGACAGGAGCAAAATAGGTCATGCTATTGCGGTGTATCTGAAATTTGACACCCCCCCCCCTCCTCTCAAGTTGCTATGACCTGAAGGGGGAATGGTCTTTCACTAAGAAATTCATCAGCAGCATCTGGCTCATCCCGCGCCCATCTGACCAGTGGTGTACATACACATAAGCCATAGGAGGAGGGCACAAGGAGAAGGAAGGAGGAAAGACGTCAAGGCTCCTTCTCACCAGGGATAATATGTTTAAGAGGTGGGAAATAGACGCACTAATTGGGGGAGGAGCTGGTGGAGACACACGCACAAATGCTAATTAATACTTCCAAACTGGTGGGGATGCAGAGGCTACCTACTACTGCTAGCTGGTGGGGGGGGGGAGTAATGGACACTCATTACTGCCATGGATTAAAGGTGGCTAATGGCTACCTATTACTGCTCTCTGGGTGTTTTTCAGAACTTCTGTCCATCTGCCCAGGTGGCATGGTGTGAACTTCCAACTACTATTGCTGTTGTTGGAATCCTAAAAATTAGGACCAGATAGGAAGGTGAAACCATCTGTCTATTGGAAGGGGGAGTTACCAGAGAAATAAATTACTGAGGTCAATAATTCATATCTTGGCCCATATGCAATTAACTTTTTCTCCTTAGTTTTCTCCAAGTTGACATTTTCACTTTGGGCTTGATTCACAAAGCAGTGCTAACTGTTAGCACGCTTGTGAAATGCTCCCCTTCACGCCTAAACTCAGTTTAGGCGTGATGAAATCAACTCGCGCGCAAAGTCCCGCGTGCAAAGTTTTGCGCAAAACTTCGCACCGCGATGTGACTTTAATGTCTCATCCGATACGTCTATAAGGTCGCATGGTGCATCGCGGTGCACAAAGTTTTGCACGCTGGACTTTTCACGCGATCTTATTGTCAAAACGGTGCTAACCTACTTAGCACCCTGCTTATCACGCCCAAAGGTGCTAAGCAGGTTAGCACGGCTTTGTGAATCAAGCCCTATGTCAATAAAATGTTCTCTAAACCCGCAGCAAGCAAGAAAATACACAAAATCATTTTGATAGCATTTTTTCTACAACTTTTGGTACTTTTTTAAATTGCAAAATACTGAAAAGTTATTTTAAATTGAAGATGAAAAATTATCTCCTAGGAGAAAACTCAGGAGAAAAAAGTGAATTGCATATGGCCCCTTATCTCTTATATTTTAGTGACAACAACATTTAGTGTTATTTCAATTCCTCACAACATGATGATTTTAGGTTCAGCTCTTTTTATGTAGCTTTTACTTTACCACTCCATCTTAACTATGTGAGATATTATCAGCGTAAAGGGAGACTGGCATGAATGTTTGGAAGCAAAGATTTTATTGTTAATATTTTAGGAATCTTTGCATCAAGTATCAGTAAGCTGATTTTCTTTCCTTGCTAAAGTGGTACAAGGAAATTGAAAAGTCTATTGTTCCTGAGTCTGCTATCTGTACATATTTTTGATGCACTTGGCAGGAACTTTGTTTGGTAGCAGCGTGCCAAAGAAATTCTTGCAACTGCTTCAAAATTGTCTGCCAACTTTAATCGGGCATATCATCTGACCTGCAGTAATAAGTGCTATACATCAAGGAGAGCCTCTATAAGTAATACCAATATTTTATTACATAAATGGAAAAAAAAGTATTTTAGCGGGATAGCTGCAGAAAAGAAAAATAGTGAAATAGAAAGAAGCAGCAGCACTCCCTATTATTTTTTAGTAACACCAGTTCTATACAAGAGCATAAACACAAGTCTGCTTGCTTTGTGGTTTATGACAAATGTAGCAGCTATGCGGTCTTACACTATATGTGAAACTTCAGTTCACACTATACTTTGTGTGTCGTATGGTAATGCAGTCAACACCTTCCTTACTCTACTCTCAAAAGACTAATCTTGTAAAATTTGAATTTTGCAAGTTGCTTTTCTTCTTTTTTATTTATTACATTTGATACAATTCACTAAAAAAAACAATTTAGTTCAACTTGCGAAGTCTGGAAAGTGATAGCAGTAAGAGTCAAAGTCATATAAATTGATTTTTAAGCAGTTTAAGCATTGGCAGAGCCCAGTCTGTTCATCAACTTACAACTGTAATTTCGAGGGTGTATTAGAACTGTGTGTTTAGTTAACAATTACAGCAAGGTACCTGTACTCCTCCAGCTTGCTTGCTAGCATGTACACTGCTCCTAGTACTGTGAAAAGAACTTTCAGCCGTAGTAGGGGTCCTTAACTCTTGCCTGTGCTGAGATGGGCCAAAGGAGTGCACAGTACACAGTGTGCTAACTTTCAAAACTCTGTGAGTAACGGCGGGCACAGAGAGCCTTCTGCAGCAATTCTCACTGATGCCACCTGGTGTTTGTACTATACTGTGTAAGTAGCATGCTTTCTGTATGTACAGAGACCTTGATGACCAAAGTTGAGGTTAACTGTTAGATGCTTCGCTCTCTTGTCAGCCACAGAGTTGCTTTTCTGCATGGAGGTGAGGAGGAGATGTTGGGAAAGCGTTTAAGGGCCGGTTTAGCAGCATCACATCACTTCCACTTGCAATTGTGTCACTTCTGCATCTCCTGATGCGAAAGTGACTGGAGGAGATGGGATACGGATGTGGGTGGATGCGGCTGTGTGAGAATCTGTAGCATGCTGCAGATTCTCGGATCGCTCCACATAACCAGCACGCAATGGAAACGGTTCCATTGATGTGCATTGGCTTCAGGACACCCGCAGTGCGATGCGGCTATGTAGCCACATCGCACCACGTACAGTGGAAACAGGCCCTTAGGAGGAAGAAAGACTGAAGTGTGTGGTGGAGGGATGGCTTAAATTTAGTGTGAGGCGGAGGAAGGAAGGTGAGCAGGGAGAGGATAAGTTGCAGATGAGATTGCAGGGGTGAGGACATTAAGCAGAGTGCCAGTGGGAGTGGATTCTGGAATCAAACAAGGGGAAGAAGAGTGTTGGAGATAAATGAGTGTGAGAGGGTGAAGTAAGTGAGGGAGAGAAGCAGGAATGATGAAAATGAGGCTGGAGATAAGTGAGGGAGAGAGGCTGGAGATAAGAGGGAGAGAGAGGCTGGAAGTAAGTGAGGGAAAGAAGCTGAAGATAAGCATGGAAATGAGGCTAGAGATAAGTGAGGGAGAGAGGCTGGAGATAAGTGGGAGAGAGAGGCTGGAAGTGACTGAAGGAGAGAGACTAGGAGTGAGGGAGAGAGGCTTGAGACACGTGAGGGTAAGAGACTCGAAGTAAGTGAGATAGATGGCTTGAGATAGTTGGGGGAGAGAGACACGAGGGGAGTGATATATTGATACAAAGTGAATGAGGAAGAATGAAAGAGGTGAAATGTGAGTGAGGAAGAGGGTGTGAACCTCCCCCCACCACACACGCAAGGGTTTAGGAGAGTTGTGTTGACCAGACGTGGAGGGTTTAAGGTAAGGTGACCGGTTGGTAGAACTCATTTGTGATGGGAGTGGGGAATTTTATTTGTATGTGTTGAAGAGAAGAGTGGGCAATGATAGATTGCCAATCCTTAATTCTTTTCCCGAGCCTTTGAGAGTGAGACTGCACAATGAAGGGTCACGGCACTTTGAGTCCCCAGGGAGAAAACCGCTATAAAAATATTATTATTATTATTATTATTATTATTAGAGAGTTTGAACCTGGGAGGGCCAATGCAATATTTTCATGGTTTGTGGTTATGCCCCTGTACAGTTTCTGCTCCTTGCACACAGTAGGTCACTCAGCACATAGTGCTGTGATCAATAAATGTGCCTCCTAGCACCACACTGCTCAGCAAAAATAGCTTTTTCTATATCTCCATGAACTATATGGATTTTATAAGTTACTGGGACTGATATTTTTTTTCTTTTTTATTGGGGGGGGTGGGAGTCTATTTTTACTACAGTTTTGTTAACATGATTTGTCAGGCGGCTTCTAATTTAATAGAAATTCAATGCTTCTGATCATTTAATAAAAGTCAGAAACAGACCGTCTTGTCTAACTATAATTATGGGATAGATACAATTGATTGGTCAATCCAATTATTTTAGCTGAGTTCCCATAATACTGTTTTTTTTTTTCTTTAATTTTTTTGAGGACTTTCAGATTTTTGCTGCTTTTTATGCAGACATTATATTAATGGAAGCCCACATTTCAGATGGTCTATGCTTGGAGTAAAATACATTCAAAGTGAAAAATGCTTGTAGAATTGGCGAAAGGAAGACAGATAATTAACCTCAAGCTATGAGGTATGGTGCAAAATAGAATTCATTATTGATACTGAAATTGCTAAACCTACAAGTTTAATAAAGCATGTGCAATGGGGAGACACAAAGGGGTGTTTGATGCTATAACAAAGCTGCTTCAAAGACCCTGCACACTTTAATTTCTGAAACCAATACATGTGAGGATTACAAAAAAACAATTGTCATTCTGAATTCCATACACCAGTAAAGGATGCAAGGGATTTTGTTGTGTAAGTAAACCGTGCATTGTATATTAATAAATACTTTTTTTTTTTCAAGCCTCCAGTCTCTGAGATCAGATTTCAGTTGGGGACCTGAAAATCATCTGTGGTGTTTAGAAACAGGTGAATTATTTTTTGAAAGTCAAGATTTCTCTACAGCTTTCCAGATATTTTTTCCCTGTCTATTATGTCCTAGTGAGTGTCCTTGATAATCATGACCAATGACCATACTACTTAACATGCCATTGTATTCAAATATGTATCCGTTTGGACCTTTTTCAGCAGACTTTTGACAAAGCAGATGGTTTTGGCCCACGACGCTCAGTGCCAGGCACCGAAACCAGGCGCTCCATAGCAACGATGTTATGCTGTGCAGAGCGCATAAGGGTAATTCGGGGCTCCGGCGATCACTGGACCCCAAACTACACCTCACTCTGACTTGAGACTCTGCCACTTGTGCGAATCTCTTCCAGGGCACTACCTGCATGAAGTTTGTAAGTTCTCCCTGTGTCTGTTTGGGATTCCTCTGGTTTCCTCCCACGCCTCAAAATATACAGATAAGGTAATTGACTTCCCTAAAATTGGCCCTAGACTACGATCCATGTACTACACAATACTGCTGTGCTGTGGAAGATGTCAGCACTATATAAATACTAACTATAGGTGCATGAAAAACGGCGCCAGGAAAAAAGGGCCGGATGGATAACAAACTGGTGCTGGTGGATAATGAAATCTCAATAATGATAAACATTGTTAACAAAACTGGTTAACGATAAATACTATATTAAAACGGCTGAATGATAATAATGAAAATATATTAATGTTACAAAATTGTTACTTAAAGCGGTTTTCAACAAAAATGTGTTTTCCTACTTTTTATAACCCATACAATTATCATATTTGCTTTTGTGCACAATATTATAATTCATTTAGAAATTATAACTTCCCAAAGTTCAGCTTATTTACTTTGAAAGCTGCTGGTGCATTTTATTCATAACTGTTGTAATTCTGTTGTAAATGCAGCAGCGGTGATTTCTGACCTGTGTTTCACTTCAGGACTCATTAGCATAAGTTTCTACACAGCCAGAGAATGTTTACTTAATTGTATTAAGTAAAGAATTTATACAGAAGATAAGCTTATCACCAGTTTGGTTGCGGGCTGCCCCTGCAGGAGAAAAAGACAGTCCTGTGATGTAACCCTTTAAATGCTGTTTTACTAAAAAAAAAAACCATTGTGTTAGTATATTATATGCTGTCTATACAGTAATCTTTTAGAGCAAAGAAGAAATACTGGGTTATATTCCACTTTAAAACATCTTGCATGTGTATACATCAAACAGGGAGTGTAATTAGAGTACTGCTTCACACTGACACACCAAACTCACTGTGTAACGCAAACAGCTGTTTGTGTTGTGACGGCCATGCTGGACTGGTGCGCAGCATGGCTAGAGTGCAGGAGATGGTGGTTTTCAACCCCATATGGTCAGGCTGAGGTAGCTGAATCCAACACAAAAATACGAGGGTAAATGGAAGGAAGAGTACAAGAGCTGCAAATAATCTTTTAGAGCAAATAAGAAATACTGGGTTATATTCCACTTTAATTCAACAATACAGCTTAACCTAACATTACTCTAACACAGAAACCTCCCCTGGTGGTGCCTAAATCTAACCACTCCCCTGATGAGGCCTAACCCCCTAACCACCCCACCCCCCGCTGTTGCCTAACCCTTACTGCCCCTCCCCGGGTGGTGCATCACCTTAACCAACCCCCCCGGTTGGTGCCCTGCAGAACCCCCACATACACACACACACATATATAGAAAGGATAATATCTTTTATAACGTAAAATCTGTACATACAAACATCATAATTTGACACTATAACATTGCAAGCTTCTAAAATGATAAAATATTTCAAAAACTTTAATGTTCCAATGCTGTTAACAATAGTTATGGGGCACCTTCTTTTTTTGCTTTGGGCGCCGTATTAACGATAAATGCATTTCAGTCTATGGCGGCGCCCTTTTCATCCACTAGCCGCCGGCGCCCTTTTTTTTCCTGCTTCCATAATAATAATAGTCAAGGACACATGCTGATTTAAAGTATTTCCAAAACGAACAGCCACACCATTTCTCATTTTATTTGTATTATTTGTTTTGTTTTTCTTATTTCGGGCATTGACTTGGACACATTCAAGAAGTAATGTAGGTTCAAGTAGCCATAAAAGTGTTTACAGAACTTACTTTAGAAACTCATACTGTCAGATGCAAATTGTCTATTATGGTTCATTTTACATTCTATTGACTTGCCTGTCCAACACAGAGACACGCTTTAAAAAGGTGAAGCTAGGAAAAATGATTAGAACAAAAGTTCTCTCAAGGTGATTTTGCATCGCTGTGGTGGCATACTTTTCTTATTTCAAAGTAAACTGTGCAATCTCTTTTTTTTTTCACATGAGTTCTAAAAACCACTGAAATGAAAACCAAATGAGAGCAATGTCAGCATATGTAGCACCTAATTAGAAAGTCTAAAACAGCCTAAGTATGTGTTTTGCAAGATAATTGATAATAATTACAGCAAGAAGGCTTGTTTAATAGTTGACAGGCAAATCACTGGACCACTTCATCTCTATTTCGATTCTCATCTTTGTGTGCCCTTGTGTATTGCGCACCGATCTATATTTTCCTTGCATGTCCGCTGTTGCTTGGCGATCGTTAATCTTTGCATCGCACAGTCATATTGTCAAATCATATCCCTGCGGAATATGAAACCGCGTGAGATACAGTTATTGGTTATTTGCTGCTAGTTTGCGTTTCCGGGGTTTGTATTAATCATTAATAAATTAAAAGAGGCCTATATACCCATCCGCATAACAGTATGTTAAACAAATCATCTCCCAAAGTAAACATTAATAATGAACTACAGACATCCGAATTATTCTACTTTTTCCTTTAATGCCTAAGATTTGCAGAGCTGCTTATGTGTGTAATGCCAAGGCAACAGAAGACAAAAAAAGAAGAATCTCTCTGATAGCCAGCAAAAGACGTTGATTTATTTTTCAAGTTACAGAAAGAAAGGCCTATACAACTTTCAATATGAAGAATTGAAAATAAAATATTTTTAACCTATTATGAAATGCAATTGTATTCATTAGGTACTGAAACTCTTCTATATAGAGGTGGTCGGAAATACCTATTCCCAATTCCGCAGAAATCCCGATTTCTGGCAATGCAGATTACTGATTCTGCTGATTTCCAATCTCCATATTCCATTTTCCAAGGAGTTTTTTTTTTTTTTTTACTCATTTTTCTGCTTTCACTGATTGGCTAATACTTCTGAGTTGACTCTCTTATCTACTCTGATTGGTCCAATGCTTCCGAGTTCTGCATCTGTTTAAAATCACAGCATTGTGGTAATTTTCTGACTTCTGAGGAGTGTTTTTTGGTCATGTTTTGCCTTCTCTGATTGGACAAATACCTCAAAGTTGACTCTACATTCTCTGACTGGTCCCACCTGGAGGGACTGACACAGAAGCTGGGGATGGAATTATATCAAACAATAGAATTCTAATAGAAAAGAGATGTGCATAGAGAGTCCTTTATCAGCTATATGCAGGAGTCTAGGAAAGCTCAGGTACATTATTTGAAGTTAATAACGGGTATTTTAGCTTATTAAGTTTGTGCATAATGTATGCACTGTGTCAGAGGGAGCATGGAAGTAGGTTTCTAAATAATCATTAATTGTTCTGTAATTGTCTGTTAAGGCCTCCTTCACAGGGACAGCTTCAGGCATTGCATTCTCACTGTCAGTTGCTCCTGTGCCCTGGCAAAGAACTTGCTAGAAATACAAGAGGGGAGGGGAGCACTACAATAGTGTATTAACTTTATCGATATGTCAAAAACAATAAGATGCACACTTACAATGTGTTTTCTGTAGAAAGCGCTTATCAAGCAGGCCGCCAGCGAGTCCTCCCAAGCTGTCAAATGCCTGGCCAGGGCTCGCATCGTCCGATTCATGATTCGATTCAATTTTAATCTAATTGATACGAATCATGAATCGGACATGTCAGATTGAATCAAATCGAATCAATGAATTAAATCAAATTGAATCAAATCTGACAAAGAATCATATGGTGTAGATGGGACTGATTCTGGCTGATTCTCCCAGCAGCTTATTACTCATTGCACAAACGACTCTCTGCACAGACCTGGAGTCTGGTTGCCTAGCAACAATGTAAACACATACTGAGGAGCTCAGCGGAGTTTAGCTGTTACAGTTGTAACAGCGATTCCTGCCAGAAGTGGATTATACCACTGAAAACTAGGTAGTAGTGTTGGGCGAACACCTGGATGTTCGGGTTCGGGAAAGTTCGCCGAACATGGCCGCAATGTTCGGCATGTTCGGGCCGAACCCCAAACTCCCCGAACATCCCGCTTTTGGGGGTCCTATGGGGTCGCAGGCATAAGGGGGGAGCATGCCCCGATCGCGGGGGGAGTCGGAAATTCCCCCCACCCCCTCCGCTAGCGCTCCCCCCTCTGCCCGATTCCCCATACAAAAGTTTCAGGAAGTACCGGTCCGGTGGTAGTGGGTGGCTGGCAGTGGGCGTCACTGTGAAGTGAGTGACTGAGGAGGAGGAGTCCGGAGAGTGACGCGTTGAGGGAGGCCGGGCAGCGGGCAGTTCAGCAGTAGTACTACTGCTGAACCGCCCGCTGCCAGGCCTCCCTCAACGCGTCACTCTCCGGACTCCTCCTCCTCAGTCACTCACTTCACAGTGCCGCCCACTGCCAGCCACCCACTACCACCGGACCGGTACTTCCTGAAACTTTTGTATGGGGAAGCGGGCAGAGGGGGGAGCGCTAGCGGAGGGGGTGGGGGGAATTTCCGACCCCCCCCCCCCCCCCGTGATCGGGGCATGCTCCCCCCTTATGCCTGCGACCCCATAGGGGGGCAGTATTCGGCCGAACAGGGCCCTGTTCGGCCGAACAGGGGCCCTGTTCAGCCCTGTTCGGCGGCCAATTAGTAGTTCGGGGCGAACCCGAACTTAAAAGGCCGAACACCATCAGGTGTTCGGCCGAACTCGAACATCACCCGAACAGGGTGATGTTCTGCAGAACCCGAACAGTGGCGAACACTGTTTGCCCAACACTACTAGGTAGGCAGGAATTATGGTTGTGAAATGAAAGTTAAAAAAAAAACCCCATCCCTAACAAATGGATTAGCCTCCCAGCCATCATCCATCACTGTTTACATTACATGTTGTATTGATGAAACCATTCATTTTTTTAAAAAACTTTTTACACTATTTTAGAAGGATGTTTAATAGTTTATGCATAAACCACTGTAAAGAAACGGGGAAGAGCCGCCGCTATAAGTCAGCGGGAGGCGGCTCTTTCCGCGCATGGCATGGCGGAACGCGGAAAAAACAGACGCGGCGGTTGGCGCGCATGGGTCTGTTACGGACAATCTGACCCAGCGCGGGGAGGCCGCCGCCGGTGCTGAGTGCGGTGCGACCAACCCCGCGCCCGGGTCAGCAGGCACATTACAAGACAGTACTGGTGTAGCTGGGACTGATAGTCCACCAAGATTCAGGATGACGCGCGGTGCGCGCAGAGAGGCAGAACTTATATGGCAGTCAGAAAAGGGTAAGCTGACCAAGCCGGTCAGCTGACAATCCTGCTTCATTTCATTGGTCCAGCACTTAGGGAGGAGCTGGTGAATGGTTTTGTATATATACTGCTGGCTGTTCAGTTGCTGGTTGTCTGGCGTTGCGATCACTATGTGGTAGCACTCAGACCTGAGTCAGATCCTAAAGTGTGCCTGGACCAGCTGGAGCTGTAATCCTACACTTAGCTAGATTCTGTTGATAGTCTAAAGTACTAGTTTGATTATGATTATCTGTTATGACCTTCTTGCTTGTCTGACCACTCTTCTGAACTCTGATCCTGTACCTTGCCATTCTGATACTCTGTTGCCGAACCCCGGCTTGCCCTGAGATTCCGCTTCTGCCTCCTGATTCTGTACCCCGATATTTCTGATACTCTGTTGCCGAACCCTGCTTGTTTATTAGACCCCGCATCTGCCTTCTGAATCTGTACTGTATCTGTCTGTGTGGTTACGACCTGGTTTTGTCCGACCTCGAGAACCGACCTTACTGTTAGAGGCGGTTCCCTATCCTGGTAGTGACACTCCCTCCTGAGTGTCACTCTCGGCTTGTCCTTCCTACTCTCAGCCTGTCTCCTCCCCCCGGGAGTGTGCAGGTCTTTGGAAGGAATTTGTGCAGTATTCCTTACTGCTCTGAGGCCGAGTCCTCTAAGTATTACGGTTGCACCAAACACTCCTACTCTACTCAGGTGTCCAGAGGTTAGCTTATATATCGGATTATCGGTGATACTGCAGATCATCAATAATCTGGTATATATCTGTATTCCCAGTGATACTGCAGATCACCAGTAATCAGATCCTCTCTGTGTTACACCGATCGTTACAACCACTTTTTATTTTTTCCCGCATTTGCAAAAGAACCCCTTTAAATTGATTGGTTAATTTTCAAGGCACATATATTAGCATACAGAATTTGCATAATCCTGCATCAAGGCAGACATAAATTTGCATCTCATTGACCATCACTATACTAGAGCACAAAAAAAAAGATTTGCAGTTGAAATTGCCTTATTTTTCTTTGGATATCAGACAGTCACTGTTTGGAGACTTTCAGTGGAGTGGAGACTTTCAGGAACTTTTCAGTGTGTTTTCTTATCATCTAGGTGGCAGGTTTAACCTATTGTAGGCACTAGTAAAGATTACATTTCTCACAATTTGAATTATTCCAAATCCATCAAATCCATCTAAAACTTGACCAAACATGATTAAAAGTCTGACTGTTTGGCAATGAAGTCACTCCCTAGGCTTTATCATTTTTTTTTTGTTAATTACAAAGCCCCCCAAAATGCAATTTTCACCAAAATGGCTGTTAGGATACTGTCTGGATTTGCTTTTGGGACCCTGTGTTTCTGCCTCAGCATGCACTACTGAGAAGCTACAGGCTCTGCATGATGATTCCTATCCGTATTGTTTCTGGGATTGCTGCCCCTAAACTGGCTTCAATAGCATTAATGAGTTACAGCATCTGCTGTGCATCTGAGAGACTCAGGGGGACATTTATCAAGAGTGTCTGAAACAAAATATTGGTAGTGTTTTAGAAATCCTTGCAAAACTGTCTCAGACATCCTAAGAAATCACTAGAGTGCAGAGTCCATCTTAACCACTTGAGCACCACAGTGGTAAACCCCCCTAAAGACCAGGCTGTTTTTTTCATAACTGGCCACTGCAGCTTTAAGACCAAGCTCTCTGTTAGTGGGGTCTGATCGTACCCCACTTGTTGTTGTTGTTGTTTTGTAAATATTTATTGTAATTATTTTTAATAAATACATCTATTTTTTCTTTTTTTTTTTTCTTTTTTCCCACTATCCCGCCCACCCCCTGCCAGCCAATCACGGCAATCGGCTGTCATAGGCACCCTGCGCGCTATCTTCTTCTCGGGGGGGCCGAGCTCCTCCCCATCTTCAGTCTCTGATCGGCCGCTCGGGAGAATGTTAGACGGCGTGATTGCTTGTCTATTTACACAGTACAGCGTTTCGATCAGCAGCAGCGCTGTACTGGGGATTGCCGTGTGACACGGCTGGCTCTAGGACCTGACGTCAATTGGCGTCAGGTGATCCTGGGGCTGCCGCTGCGGCCGAGCCCATTGGCTTGGAGCAGTCTTAGAGTAGTTTAGCTGTTAGGAATAGGAGGAGATAGGAAGTTTTCTCAGACAGCGCAGTGAGTGAGGGAAATTGCTGTTGCGGAGGTAACCAATACATCTGGTGTATTGCATCAATGCCC
The DNA here is from genome assembly GCF_040937935.1 of Hyperolius riggenbachi. Lineage (NCBI taxonomy): Eukaryota > Metazoa > Chordata > Amphibia > Anura > Hyperoliidae > Hyperolius > Hyperolius riggenbachi. The sequence continues at coordinate 114,935,074 of NC_090646.1, read as the reverse complement.
AGCACTGGAAGGGATAAGCACAGAACTGCTCACAGCATTCAGCAGGAGGGAGCCTAGCCTGCACTGCTGCACTATCTGCAGAACTGCTATTAAGCCCTTCTTAATCTTCGTCAGTTTAGGGATGGATTTGCACTTTTTAACTGTAGTTCAACTCTAGAAATCCACGCTAAACTGTCGATATTAACTGCTTGCCGACCACTCCACGCCGATTGGTGTGAACACGGCGGCAGCCCCAGGACCACTCCACGCCAGTTGGTGTGTATGGCCTTCTATGAGGCTAGCAGAAGATCGTGCGCACTGATGCGCACACATCTCTGCTTGGAAGGCGGAGCGCCGCCTTCAGTCTCCCAGTGGCTATCGGAGACTGTTAGATGGCGAAACAGTCTTATATACCTGTACAGCGCTGCGATCTAAGGCAGCGCTGTACTGGGGACCGCCATGTGACATGGCTGTCCCCTCCATAGGCTGGGGAGTGATCGACTGTCATAGGCTGAAGCTATGACAGCCGATCACGCTGATTGCTTGGCAAGGGGAGGATGGGGACAATATAAATTAAATAAAAATAAAATAAAATAAATATTTATTAAAAAATAAATAAACAATTGGGGAGTGATCAGACCCCACCAACAGAGGGCTCTGTTGGTGGGGAAAAGGGGGGGGGGGTCACTTGTGTGCTGAGTTGTGTGGCCCTGCAGCTAAGCCTTAAAGCTGCAGTGGCCATTTTAGTAAAAAAAAAATTCCTGGTCACTAGGGGTGTTTAAAACCGCGGTCCTCAAGAGGTTAAGTAGGATTTAAGAAGTTTCTTATTATCACGCAGAACAGCCCCCCTGCTGGTTAGAACAGTTTAAGAAGAAAAAAACTGTGGGTAATGCTTTGATAAATCTGGCCCTCAGACCTACCAGTTCACCACGGTTCTGTCTTGTGTGTTCTGGTCCTTTCTACTTTTATCCCATACCTGATTACTAGTGAAAGGGGTATAACTATAGGGGAGCACTCCCTGCGACCGCGTGCAGGGGGTGGGGGGAAGAGCTACTACTAACTTTCTGGCTGTGGCTGTGAAGGTCACCGAGGGGAGACAAGGGGTGGCGTGTGAACTTTGGGGGGGGGGGGGGTCTTCAGAACCATACGCCCAAAAACCAACAGGCGAAGGGACAGCTTTTTTCCTCAAGCAGCCCTTCTGCTGAACTCCTGCCGCTCGAGGGGCACTCTCGCCCCACTCAGCTCAAAGACTCTAGGATAGGGTACACGGGAGCCCATTCCTGCGTAACCATCGATTATCCTCTAGTGTAATGCCTGCCTGTCATTTGACTGTTTTTATTGTGTTCGTCTTAGAGTAAATTCTGTCTTTTAAGTGTAAATTTTGTCTTTGTTCTATTGCCAATGCCATGTCTTTGTTCTATTGCCAATGCCATGTGAACCACAACCAATTCCGGGTACGACTTTTGTCGCACTTGGCGAAATAAAGATTCTGATTCTGATTCTGATTCCTCTGATACAGAGGACCAACCTCCAAATCAGGTGTTTTTGTGGACACTCATTGTGGGTGTGAAAATAATGATTGCCACACTTGTTTTATTACCCTTGCAAGATAGACCCCATGGCTGTGAAGGTCACCGAGGGGAGACAAGGGGTGGCGTGTGAACTTTGGGGGGGGGGGGGGCTCTCAAAGTTTTGCTGGGGTCCCATGAATTGTAGTAGTTACGACACTGACTTAGTGATGAGCAAGAACAGTTTCACAAAAGTACCAAACTGCGCTAGGGTTTGAAGTGGTGGGTTAAATCATGTGTTTCAATGTCTCTCACCAACAATACCCTGCATTCCTTCCTCTATCTTCACAACCAAATGTTGACGGCAGAAATATTGGGAAGATGGAGATAAGTCTGCAGAGCAGTGGCGGGAGAAGGTGACACAGGCGAGTTAACAATCTCAGCCATGAACCCCCGTGCATACAGGGACAGTTTCACATTTCATAAAGCTGTTCTCGCTCATCCTTACTAGTAACCTTTGTTTCTAGTATTCCTGACCCTCATTCTTACTGAGTTCCTGCTTCCCTCTTCTACATTGTATAGTCTGACTTAAGGTGGCCATACACTGGTCGATGTGCCATTAGATCGACCAGCTGACAGATCCCTATCTGATCGAATCTGATCAGAGAGGGATCGTATGGCTGCCTTTACTGCAAACAGATTGTGAATCGATTTCAGCCTGAAACCGATTCACCATCTGCTGAGCTGCTCCTGCCGCCTGTCCCCCCCCCGTATACATTACCTGATGCTGGCTCCCGGGCATCTTCTCCGCATTGCACGTCTCTGTTCCGGCTCCATCCCGGCGCTTCCTGTGTTACTCTGTGACCAGGAAGTTCAAATAGAGCGCCCTCTATTTGAACTTCCTGGTCACTGCAGTGACACAGGAAGCGCCGGGATGGATGGAGCCGGAACAGAGCCGTGCAGCGCGGAGAAGACGCCCGGGAGCCAGCCTCAGGTAATGTATACTTGATCGGATCGGCCGCCGCTAGCGACGCGCACTTTACTCGCGGGCGATCGAGGGTAATTTCCCGCTCGGCGCGATCGACGGACCGATCCGATTTCGGGAGGAAATCAGATCGGCGGCTGCGTTTACCACGAACGATTGGCAGCAGATTTGATCCCAGGATCGAATCTGCTGTCGAAACGGCCGCGAATCGAGCCAGTGTATGGCCTGCTTTACTGTTGCCACCTGGATTGTACCTGCCTTTCCTGTTATCTGTGTGCCTTGACATCTGGCTGATTTTTTGTTTATTACTGAACCCTGCCTGTCCTGGATACGAATAACAGAATCAAAAGACTAAAATCTCACTCAGTGCTGTTTAAATCTTAGCTTTTAATAGGTAATTTAAAAGATTTTGTGCTCTACAAAAGTGAAATTGCAACCCACAAATCTTTTAATGTTTACATTTACCTTCAATGGGGAACCATTCAGGCTACAACGCACAACGCACCAACCCTGTCTATAAGCGAAAGAAAGAACATGGTATTAGCCAGTCCAGCTGTCTACCTCTGCAACAATGGCTATACATAGTATACATACATACATACAGTACATTGTATACATAGTACATAGTACTAAATACAAGTCATAGGCCTCAATTCACTAAGATCATGCTGGAGACAATAAGGCAAGAGAAAACGTACCACCACACAATGAGAGTTATCTTATCTCTCCATTCCTTAAGTTACCTCCTCTGTAGTTAATTTACCTCCTCTGTAGTTATTTTCACACCCAGTTAATAAACAGCCTGTCCTTAACTGTGGAGTTATTTTAAGGATTGAAGAGTTAACTTAAAAACAAAAGAGTTAACTTTAGGTTTGCCTGAGGTAAAATGTTTCCTGAATACGACATGCCTTATCACCATGGTGATAACTCTAGAAACGTTATTAAAGACAGGAGGTAAGCTTAGTGAATGGAGGCCAAAGTTACACTTGGGGCAGAAAATGTTTTTTACTTTACATGTTCATTGGATTTTCAAAAAAGAATAACAAAATTGCTTTAAGCATCAAAATATAAATGGTATCTGAACTTTGAGGAACCACAGAGTATGTTAAAGATAGAAATGCAAAAGAGAAGATAAAGATGAAGCCTACAAATATCTACAAGCTTAGTTCAACAGAGCAGTCAGCAGTGTAAAGAAATTAATCACAATGCTGTGAGCTACGTTTGCTTTAGTATGGGGACTTATCTCACTGTTAAGCTGGCTGGGAAATCAGGTGCTTCTGTTTTATGGTAAACCTCTATGGCAGGGGTCTCCAACCTTTTTGAGCCCGGGGCCCCCCATCCCGACCAAACTTTTCTCTGGGGCCCGGGGGAGGGGGGCGGGGGTTGGGGGGTTGTAGTCAGTGGCGGCGGCAGCCACCCCCACCCTTTTTTTCCCTGATTGTGAGTGTAGTATATACACTCTGCCCCTCAGAAAAACTGCCCAGGGACCACCAAGGGGGCCGCGGCCCCCAGGTTGGGGACCACTGCTCTATGGCATTCCAAGGGATGAACACTAAATGAAATATAAGTTAAGTTGGGCATGACACCAAGCAAAGAAAAGAGGAAACAAACATTGAACATGCATACCATTCTGAAGTCCAATAGTAAATACATTTTTTCACATTGGCTCTAATTCCCATTTTTTGTAGCCAAAAGTTCTTCCATATGAATACTGCAGTTAATTAGATTTTCCACTTGAGAACAGTATATATGCTAGGAGAAGCCAAACTTTGAGAGATGAGTGATCTAGGAGCTCACAATCTATGTGAAATTACTATTTTAAACATTGAAAGGATTATTTCCAACCCCAAATGCAGCATAACTAACTGAGGGCATCAATTCTTCTGATACCACAGAACCCCATTAATGAGGGTTAAAGAGAAACTCCAACCACGAATTGAACTTTATCCCAATCAGTAGCTGATACCCCCTTTTACATGAGAAATATATTGCTTTTCACAAACAGACTATCAGGGGGCGCTGTATGACTGATTTTGTGCTGAAACCCCTCCCACAAGAAGCTCTGGGACCGCAGTATTTTTGGCAGTTTGTTACAATGTAACTGTAATGATCCCGCCTGGTCCGCGCGCCCGCGATGATCCGGGCACTTCCGGATTGCGTTCCACCTCGGCTTCTCCATCGGCGGTGGGAGTACGCATGCGTTTCAGAGGACGCATGGGTCGCACACGTACGTCCATGCGTCAGACGCGTATGGACATGAGTACAAACTATGCGTCCAGGCGGCAGGCGACCCGGAAGTGACGCGGCCGGAGGGTATATACGCACTTCCGGTCCGCGGCCACACGCCGGTTATAGCGTTTGCCCGCTGTATGTAGGCTGTGTCTCTGACAGGCTCTGTATTGGTTACTAGTACTCTGTTGCTTCCTGAAAGCAGTCTTAGCTGAGCACTGTGCTGTATTATCATCCGCAGTCCCGTGGCTGCTAGCTAGCCTCTAGGTGCTTAACCAAAACCTGTATCTGATCACCTGTGTATGACCTGGCTTGAAATAGACCACTCTCCTGTCTGATCCCCTAAACCTGTATTTGATCACCTGTGTATGACCTGGCTTGAAATAGACCACTCTCCTGTCTGATCCCCTAAACCTGTATTTGATCACCTGTGTATGACCTGGCTTGAAATAGACCACTCTCCTGTCTGATCCCCTAAACCTGTATCTGATCACCTGTGTATGACCTGGCTTTAAATAGACCACTCTTCTGTCTGATCCCCTAAACCAGTATCTGATTACCTGTGCATGACCCGGCTTGACATAGACTATCCGTTCACGCCTCCCCCCCGGGGCAGGACCCCATTCCGTAGGTGACGGCCCGGTCACACGACCGTTACTGTAACAAGGTTCGCAGACAGGAATTAGCTGTTTACAGCTGTCTCTAACAGCCAAAACAGCTAGCAACAGCTACATAACCTGCCCACAGTAAAAATGTCACCATGTAAATCAGGGAGAGGAAAGATTTTACAATGACCAAACACTGACTAAATCATCTATACATAATTGTTGTAAAAATGAAGCACTTTTTTTATTACATTATTTTCACTGGAGTTCCTCTTTAAGGTATAAAAACAAAAAACCTTACTGCGTGCGCTCCTCAATTAATAGCAATTCCTCTAACTGGCCTGGATCGCTCCTGTGCTGAGTGTGTGTATCACTCTGTCAATTAGATATATAAGGTATGGACAGGGCGCTCAACAGTTTAAATACAGCTAAATACACATGGGTACATATAACACTTTTACAACCTAAAATTAGCATTCAGCATTGCATCAGCTATTAAAAACAGGCAAAAAGTCCCATATCTTCCTCCAGGCTTTGTCAAAAGGATGACACTTTGCACCTTTCTTGCCACAAGCAGTTATATATACGCTCACCAGAAATATCAGCTGTCCCTCTCAGGATCAGCCCACAACACTTTTGGCCCAGCCAGCAACTCCTCGATATTCAGGATTTCTTTCACCTAGTTGCTCCAATCATAAGAAGAGAGAAACTCCAATAGTGTGATACTGTATAGTAAGGGTATATCACTCCACCAGTGCGCCCTATTCACACATCGGCACCCAGTGCTCCTCCACCAGAAATCAATAAAGCCTCTCACCGTAATGCCTGGCTGACCCAGCACAGACCAGCAGTAAACACTTTGTTGATGACATCAAACTTTCTCCATGCAGTAATATTGCCCTAGGACTCAAAGAGGGCCAGACATAGTGTAAAACCTTCTTTATTTAAAAAGTTTAAAAGTAGTGCACTTACAAAAAGGTAGATTCAAATGCGCATATCAGAAAATATCCATCGAGCTCGTGTTAGCGTTCCTCGCTCCTTAGGTCACGCCCAACTAGTTTCGTCCTATGACTCATCAGGGGCTTGGGCCAATAGGGGCGAGGGAACGCTTTATTCTCCCTCCCCTGTATCACATGACCCGTTACGTACGGGGATATTGCAAAGTTCATTCGCCGCCTACCCAAATCAGTTGTATTGGCTGACGGTCACCCTGTCATAGCCGATTATGGCCAATAGGACGGCTCCTCTATCTCCCCATAGCGTCACAACGCCGTTAGACCTACATTGATGGACCCTCCCCGAACTACAATACCCATAATTCCTTTATGGCTGGCAACAGATCAAAACAGACCTCCCATCACATTATGCGGCAAAGTTAACACTGCACAAAGCTTTTAACCTTACCCCCAAACCCTTAATTAATTTCTATAATAAAACAAAATAAAAACAAATAAAACAAATCTAAACGGGCTTCCTCCCCGCAACAATCCTATGCGCAGAACGGACTACATTTCCCAGAAGTCCCAGTTTGTCTACCCACGAATCCTACGGATGCTGGGCAGATCCATACTTCTAAAAACCTAAACACATACTAAAACTTTTACTAAAACTTTTGACTATAGCCAAATGCCGGACACACAGTGCCCCATATATTAGGCCATCTAAGTCTAATTAGCGGAAAAGGTATAATTTTATACTTTTTAATATTAGGTTTTAGTCTGTTAGCCCCACGTATTTGACTGCAGACCAACTGGTATACATGCCACCTAGGAGAAAATTTAAACAGAATCCATGGGATCAAAATTCATCTTTAGTTTTTATGTTATTTAACAGCTGCTCATGAACTTTGCATGGTCCCCTTTACATTGTTAACATAATATGCATAACCTTCCCCTCCTTACAGCATCCCTTCATAGATATTATTAAACCTACATAAATCATTCGCCACATTAACAACTTACTCATATGATCATACTTAACAGCTATACCCCCTATTAACCATCCCAACACACATTGCAGACGGTCCGCAGGTAAAGCCATAGCAAGTACAATCACCCTAATCATCAGCAATAAAACAGTTGACATCCAGTTCCACGTTCAACCCCCTCGGTGCCATCGTTTGTAAATCATATATCCACCTAGTCTCCATTTGTGAGATTTCTCTAATTTTATGGCAACCTCTCCATTTAGTAGTTAATTTTTGAATACCACAGAAACTCAGCATTCCAGGGTTCCGTTCATGCTTTTCCAGAAAGTGCTTCGAGTGCTTCGTTGGGTAAAGAGATTGATAACATTAAAAGTAGGTTGGAACCCTTCAAAGAAGAGGAGGAGTTTAATACCAGTGCAAATAATTTAAGTAAAATAATACAAAAGTGTGAGAAAGAAGTATGTGAAATCAGGATTAATAGGTTTCAAAATGACTGGCAGGATTATAAGAAAAAGGTGGCCTATAAATGGCAAGTGGAACATAGTAAAAGGAAAAAGAAAGAGGAGGAATCAACTAAAACCGACATAAAAAATCAAGATATCACTGATGAAATGGAGGCCAGTGGGGGAGGTATGCCCAATTGTGATCAGGGAAGATTACAGGATTATGGGGTCAGCCATTGGAACAGGGGGGGCCCGGTTGTGAGAACGGGGAGAGGAGCTTATGGTTCACCTATTAGAAGGATCCCTAGGGTGGAGAGGGAAGAACAGTGGGAGGCTCCCAGGTACAATAGAGGGAGGGGTCAGAGAGGTGTCAGGGGGCCCTATGGGGGGAATCCTCGGAACCAGCCCATAATGCCAATGTACAGTCCATATAGGAAGAACCCGGCCAAAGGCAGTTGGGAAGAGAGAGAAAGAAGAATCGGGATACCTCCAACATATAATAGATATGAACCACTTGAGCGTGAAACAGATGAAACAGTTCACCACCATTTTTTAGGGGACAGGAGAGGGGAGTTGGATCAGTGGCAACAATTAGAATACCAGATAAGGAGTACAAGAAAAAGAGAAATAGAAGAGGACACAGAGGGGGCGGATTTGAAAAGAAGGAAGTAAAGAATACAGGCATTTTTAATATCAGTGGGGTCGAGGTGACCCCAGCTGAGTTAAAGATTCTAGACAAAGGTTTGAAATATGCCCCAAAACAAGGGGTAAATAAGTTCAATGTCTATATTGACACTCATAAGTTTATTAGGAAAATGAATATAAAAAAATATTTTCTGTCAAAAGAGGGCCCTTCAAATAGAGCCAATATAGGGGGAGCAGTACAGCAATATGTCCACACTAACTTAAGGAACCGTTCCACGTTCAATCCACCGGACCCAATGAAAGATAGCACCATTAAAAGCTTTAAAAATATGGTATTGAAGGACCTAGAAGCAGTAAGAACCAATACTAATAGAACTGAGATTAAGCAAATTAATGAACTGAGTAGGAGGAAGGAAATTCTCATAAGACCAGCAGATAAAGGTGGGGGGGTGGTTATTATGCACCAATTACAGTATAAGCAAGAGGTATATAACATTCTTGGGGACACTGTTACTTATAAGCAGTTGAGAAGTGACCCAACAGTTGAGTATAAAGAGAAAATGAGGAAAATTTTAAGGGGAGGGCTTGAAAAAGGTATATTGAATGATGCGGAGTTCAAATATCTAATGATTGATGCACCACGGATACCGGTGATGTATATCAATCCAAAAATCCATAAAAGTCAGACACACCCCCCTGGCAGGCCCATTATAAGTGGGATAGGAGGATTGAATCAAAGATTAGGGGAATATGTGGATCAGTTTCTACAACCGGTTGTGGGGGCTCTTCCACATTTGCTTAAAGATACGAAACATTTTCTGCAGACCATCAATGGTATTCAGGTTGATGAGAGAAGCATACTAGTCACAGCGGATGTAACGGCCCTTTATACCATAATACCGCATGAAAAGGCATTGGAGGCTGTCGAGAGAGCACTGGGGGAACAAAAATTATTGGATAAGGAGCAGATTAAGTTTATTTTGGAGTTATTACAATTTTCGTTATCACACAATTACTTTTGGTTTGATGGGAAATATTATTTACAGGTGGTTGGTTGTGCAATGGGGGCAAAATATGCCCCCAGCGTTGCCAATATCTTCATGGATCAGTGGGAAAGAGAAGTTTTGGGTATGGTACAGAGTGGAAAGGTTAGGAATTGGCAACGTTTCATAGATGATTTATTTTGGATATGGGAGGGGGATGAACAACAGTTGAACCAATATGTACAGTGGCTCAATGATAATCCACTGGGGATTAACCTCACCATGAAATGTAGTAATGAGGAGATTGAGTTTCTTGATATTGTGGTTTTGAAGAGGGAAGGTACCCTGGGGAGCAAAACCTTTTTTTAAAAAACTGATAGGAATTCTTACATCCCTACGCGGAGTTGTCATCATCCCAATTGGATGTCTAACATTCCTAAAGGGCAACTGAGTAGGATTAGGAGGAATTGCTCGAATATAAGTGACTATATCATACAAGCAGAAATGCTAATAGAAAGGTTTGTTGAAAAAGGATACAGTAGACAGTATTTAGAAGCGGTATCAGAAGAAGTGATACAGGGGGGAAGGGATAAACTCTTACAGGTTTTTAGGGGTACTAGCACAAAGAATCAGGGCAGGGCCAATCCCTTTGAACATGCGGTATTATTACAATTTAATTCACAGTATAGGGAGGTGGAAAAGATATATAAAAAGCATTGGGGGCTGTTAAGAAATGATCCCATTTTGGGGAAAGTGCTCCCACAGCAACCTAAGTTCATTTATAGACGAGCGCAGAATTTGCAACAAAAATTAGTAAAAACATATGTGGATGGGCCCCGGGTCAATAACAAAACGGATGCATGGGGAAATGTGGGATTCTATCCCTGTCAGCAGTGCACTACATGTGAGCTGGCATTGGGAGTAAGACGTAAAGAAGTAGTCTCCAATCAGACAGGAAGGAACTTTAAAATTAATGAGTTCATTCACTGCTGCAGCACACATGTGGTGTACCTTTTATGGTGCCCGTGTGGGCTGCAGTACGTGGGCCGAACTAAGAGAACCCTAAAAAAACGTGTGGGTGAACACATTGCCAACATTAGCAGAGGGTTCAAGGGACATAGTGTCTCGAAGCACTTTCTGGAAAAGCATGAACGGAACCCTGGAATGCTGAGTTTCTGTGGTATTCAAAAATTAACTACTAAATGGAGAGGTTGCCATAAAATTAGAGAAATCTCACAAATGGAGACTAGGTGGATATATGATTTACAAACGATGGCACCGAGGGGGTTGAACGTGGAACTGGATGTCAACTGTTTTATTGCTGATGATTAGGGTGATTGTACTTGCTATGGCTTTACCTGCGGACCGTCTGCAATGTGTGTTGGGATGGTTAATAGGGGGTATAGCTGTTAAGTATGATCATATGAGTAAGTTGTTAATGTGGCGAATGATTTATGTAGGTTTAATAATATCTATGAAGGGATGCTGTAAGGAGGGGAAGGTTATGCATATTATGTTAACAATGTAAAGGGGACCATGCAAAGTTCATGAGCAGCTGTTAAATAACATAAAAACTAAAGATGAATTTTGATCCCATGGATTCTGTTTAAATTTTCTCCTAGGTGGCATGTATACCAGTTGGTCTGCAGTCAAATACGTGGGGCTAACAGACTAAAACCTAATATTAAAAAGTATAAAATTATACCTTTTCCGCTAATTAGACTTAGATGGCCTAATATATGGGGCACTGTGTGTCCGGCATTTGGCTATAGTCAAAAGTTTTAGTAAAAGTTTTAGTATGTGTTTAGGTTTTTAGAAGTATGGATCTGCCCAGCATCCGTAGGATTCGTGGGTAGACAAACTGGGACTTCTGGGAAATGTAGTCCGTTCTGCGCATAGGATTGTTGCGGGGAGGAAGCCCGTTTAGATTTGTTTTATTTGTTTTTATTTTGTTTTATTATAGAAATTAATTAAGGGTTTGGGGGTAAGGTTAAAAGCTTTGTGCAGTGTTAACTTTGCCGCATAATGTGATGGGAGGTCTGTTTTGATCTGTTGCCAGCCATAAAGGAATTATGGGTATTGTAGTTCGGGGAGGGTCCATCAATGTAGGTCTAACGGCGTTGTGACGCTATGGGGAGATAGAGGAGCCGTCCTATTGGCCATAATCGGCTATGACAGGGTGACCGTCAGCCAATACAACTGATTTGGGTAGGCGGCGAATGAACTTTGCAATATCCCCGTACGTAACGGGTCATGTGATACAGGGGAGGGAGAATAAAGCGTTCCCTCGCCCCTATTGGCCCAAGCCCCTGATGAGTCATAGGACGAAACTAGTTGGGCGTGACCTAAGGAGCGAGGAACGCTAACACGAGCTCGATGGATATTTTCTGATATGCGCATTTGAATCTACCTTTTTGTAAGTGCACTACTTTTAAACTTTTTAAATAAAGAAGGTTTTACACTATGTCTGGCCCTCTTTGAGTCCTAGGGCAATATTACTGCATGGAGAAAGTTTGATGTCATCAACAAAGTGTTTACTGCTGGTCTGTGCTGGGTCAGCCAGGCATTACGGTGAGAGGCTTTATTGATTTCTGGTGGAGGAGCACTGGGTGCCGATGTGTGAATAGGGCGCACTGGTGGAGTGATATACCCTTACTATACAGTATCACACTATTGGAGTTTCTCTCTTCTTATGATTGGAGCAACTAGGTGAAAGAAATCCTGAATATCGAGGAGTTGCTGGCTGGGCCAAAAGTGTTGTGGGCTGATCCTGAGAGGGACAGCTGATATTTCTGGTGAGCGTATATATAACTGCTTGTGGCAAGAAAGGTGCAAAGTGTCATCCTTTTGACAAAGCCTGGAGGAAGATATGGGACTTTTTGCCTGTTTTTAATAGCTGATGCAATGCTGAATGCTAATTTTAGGTTGTAAAAGTGTTATATGTACCCATGTGTATTTAGCTGTATTTAAACTGTTGAGCGCCCTGTCCATACCTTATATTTCCTCTTTAAGGTGCTGGACTTAGGGATTAGTGTTGGGCGAACATCTAGATGTTCGGGTTCGGGCCGAACAGGCCGAACATGGCCGCGATGTTCGGGTGTTCGAGCCGAACTCCGAACATAATGGAAGTCAATGGGGAACCGAACTTTCGTGCTTTGTAAAGCCTCCTTACATGCTACATACCCCAAATTTACAGGGTATGTGCACCTTGGGAGTGGGTACAAGAGGGAAAAAAATTAGCAAAAAGAGCTTATAGTTTTTGAGAAAATCGTCTTTTAAATGCGGGAAATGTCTGTTTTCTTTGCACAGGTAACATGCTTTTTGTCGGCATGCAGTCATAAATGTAATACAGATAAGAGGTTCCAGGAAAAGGGACCGGTAACGCTAACCCAGCAGCAGCACACGTGATGGAACAGGAGGAGGGCGGCGCAGTAGGAGAAGGCCACGCTTTGAGACACAACAACCCAGGCCTTGCATGAGGACAAGAAGCGTGCGGATAGCAATTTGCATTTTGTCGCCATGCAGTCATAAATGTAATACAGATGAGAGGTTCAATAAACAATAAACAGTAATTGGTGTTGTCCAGAATGCGCACAATGCGTGGGTCGCGTTCAATGCAGTCCTAGGCCGAAGAGGTCATAGCCTAGGGTCACAAAAACCTGTTTATTTGGGCAATTTCAATGGTGGCGAGTCTGACGTACATAAATCGCAGCAATGGCCGTTAGCAACGTCTGAATCTCACGAAATGTCTCATGCAGGTAGAAGACATATTGTTAGACTTGGACTCCAAAGATGGGTTCCCTACATCTCTGCAAACCAGAGTTACAGGGCTCCAAATTTGGTAAAATCCCCCATAGGCTTTCATTGGGCCTCCTATTTACAGTTCCAAAATCTCACATCTTTTCAAAGGGCAATTGCTCAGCAGTGGCAAATTTTCTAGCATTGTAGGGACCCTTAGGGGGAACATGACTGGTGAGTTTCGGGCCCCTAGGCCAAAGAGGTCATAGCCTGGGGTCACAAAAACCTGTTTATTTGGGCAATTTCAATGGTAGTTATGCTGACGTACATAAATCTCAGCCATGGCCGTTAGCAACGTCTGAATTTCACGAAATGTCTCATGCAGGTAGAAGACATATTGTTAGACTTGGATTCCAAAGATGGGGTCCCTACATCTCTGCAAACCAGAGTTACAGGGGTGCAAAATTGGTAAAATCCCCCATAGGCTTTCATTGCCTCCCTATTTCACTTTCCAAAATCTCACACCTTTTCAAAGGGCAATTGCTCAGCAGTGGCAAATTTTCTAGCATTGTAGGGACCCTTAGGGGGAACATGACTGGTGAGTTTCGGACCCCTAGGCCAAGAGGTCATAGCCTAGGGTCACAAAAACCTGTTTATTTGGGCAATTTCAATGGTAGTTATGCTGACGTACATAAATCTCAGCCATGGCCGTTAGCAACGTCTGAATTTCACGAAATGTCTCATGCAGGTAGAAGACATATTGTTAGACTTGGATTCCAAAGATGGGGTCCCTACATCTCTGCAAACCAGAGTTACAGGAGTGCAAAATTGGTAAAATCCCCCATAGGCTTGCATTGCCTCCCCATTTCACTTTCCAAAATCTCACATCTTTTCAAAGGGCAACTGCTCAGCAGTGGCAAATTTTCTAGCATTGTAGGGACCCTTAGGGGGAACATGACTGGTGAGTTTCGGGCCCTTAGGCCAAAGTCACAAAAACCTGTTTATTTGGGCTATTTCAATGGTGGCGAGTCTGACGTACATAAATCGCAGCAATGGCCGTTCGCAACGTCTGAATCTCACGAAATGTCTCATGCAGGTAGAAGACATATTATTAGACTTGGATTCCAAAGATGGGTTCCCTACATCTCTGCAAACCAGAGTTACAGGGCTCCAAAATTGGTAAAATCCCCATAGGCTTTCATTGGGCCTACTATTTACCGTTTCAAAATCTCACACCATTTCAAAGGGCAATGGCTCAGCAGTGGCAAAACTCACCAGTCATGATCCCCCTAAGAGTCCCTACAATGCTAGAAAATTTGGTACTGCTGAGCCATTGCCCTTTGAAAAGATGTGAGATTTTGGAAAGTGAAATAGGGAGGCAATGAAAGCCTATGGGGGATTTTACCAATTTTGCACCCCTGTAACTCTGGATTGCAGAGATGTAGGGACCCCATCTTTGGAATCCAAGTCTAACAATATGTCTTCTACCTGCATGAGACATTTCGTGAAATTCAGACGTTGCTAACGGCCATGGCTGAGATTTATGTACATCAGCATAACTACCATTGAAATTGCCCAAATAAACAGGTTTTTGTGACCCTAGGCTATGACCTCTTTGGCCTAGGGGCCCGAAACTCACCAGTCATGTTCCCCCTAAGGGTCCCTACAATGCTAGAAAATTTGCCACTGCTGAGCAATTGCCCTTTGAAAAGATGTGAGATTTTGGAAAGTGAAATAGGGAGGCAATGAAAGCCTATGGGGGATTTTACCAATTTTGCACCCCTGTAACTCTGGTTTGCAGAGATGTAGGGACCCCATCTTTGGAATCCAAGTCTAACAATATGTCTTCTACCTGCATGAGACATTTCGTGAAATTCAGACGTTGCTAACGGCCATGGCTGAGATTTATGTACATCAGCATAACTACCATTGAAATTGCCCAAATAAACAGGTTTTTGTGACCCTAGGCTATGACCTCTTTGGCCTAGGGGCCCGAAACTCACCAGTCATGTTCCCCCTAAGGGTCCCTACAATGCTAGAAAATTTGCCACTGCTGAGCAATTGCCCTTTGAAAAGATGTGAGATTTTGGAACTGTAAATAGGAGGCCCAATGAAAGCCTATGGGGGATTTTACCAAATTTGGAGCCCTGTAACTCTGGTTTGCAGAGATGTAGGGAACCCATCTTTGGAGCCCAAGTCTAACAATATGTCTTCTACCTGCATGAGACATTTCGTGAGATTCAGACATTGCTAACGGCCATTGCTGCGATTTATGTACGTCAGACTCGCCACCATTGAAATTGCCCAAATAAACAGGTTTTTGTGACCCTAGGCTATGACCTCTTCGGCCTAGGACTGCATTGAACGCGACCCACGCATTGTGCGCATTCTGGACAACACCAATTACTGTTTATTGAACCTCTCATCTGTATTACATTTATGACTGCATGGCGACAAAATGCAAATTGCTATCCGCACGCTTCTTGTCCTCATGCAAGGCCTGGGTTGTTGTGTCTCAAAGCGTGGCCTTCTCCTCCTGCGCCGCCCTCCTCCTGTTCCATCACGTGTGCTGCTGCTGGGTTAGCGTTACCGGTCCCTTTTCCTGGAACCTCTTAGCTGTATTACATTTATGACTGCATGCCGACAAAAAGCATGTTACCTGTGCAAAGAAAACCATTTCCTGCATTTAAAAGACAGTTTTCCCTTTGAAACTTTAAAATCGATTTTCTCAAAAACTATAAGCTCTTTTTGCTAAAAAAAATTTCCTCTTGTACCCACTCCCAAGGTGCACATACCCTGTAAATTTGGGGTATGTAGCATGTAAGGAGGCTTTACAAAGCACGAAAGTTCGGGTCCCCATTGACTTCCATTATGTTCGGAGTTCGGCTCGAACACCCGAACATCGCGACCATGTTCGGCCCGAACCCGAACATCTAGATGTTCGCCCAACACTACACGTGACCCGTTCGGCTAATCACAGCGCTAGCCGAACGTTCGGGGAATGTTCGGCCATGCGCTCTTAGTTCGGCCATATGGCCGAACAGTTTGGCCGAACACCATCAGATGTTCGGCCGAACTCGAACATCACCCGAACAGGGTGATGTTCTGCAGAACCCGAACAGTGGAGAACACTGTTCGCCCAACACTATTAGGGATCAGTGATGAGTGAAAATGTCGATATTCTTTTCCCATTCATTTCCGTGAAAAATAATGTTTAGTTCGACTTTCTAGCGAAAATGCCATTGAAAATCATTTTGTAATACGTTTGTGATTTTTTTGCAATTTTCACAAATGTTTGCTCTAAAATAAACAATCTTTCGCATTTTCAAAAAAAAAAAAAAAGATTTCTGTTTTTCTGTGGTAAAAAAAGTGATTTTTCGATTTGAAAATGACTTTGGCAAAAATTCACGAACAAAGCTTACCAGGGTTCAATTGATTTATTTTCAAGCTGCACAAATTAGCATAGAACATTTGCACAATCCTGCATCATGAATGTTTTGCATCTCACTGTCCATCCCTAGTTGGGCCATAGTCAGATTTAGACATGACTAAGGCCCGGTTCACATTAGCGGCTGCTATCCGGAATCGCCGTGGCGGAGCCGGACCGCATGCGGACCGGACGAAACGGACGCACGGCATAGCAATGAAAGTCTATGCGACCGTTCACATGCGTCCGTTTCGTCCGGACCGGAGCCGGACCGGATCCGGACTCCGGCGTCCGTTCCAACATGCGCTATTTTTTGGTCCGGCTGGTCCGGCTGACGTATCCGGACCGGAGCCGGAATGTTGCATCCGGCCAATGGAAACCAATGAGAACCGGAGAGCGCACAACACACTGGCTATAAAAACCGGATGTTGTACCACACTTCCTATGCTGACTCTATGGTATGGTGGCCATTTTGGATGGGGACCACATGGCACCAGCGTTCACAGAGTGGAGCAGCAGTGACTTCATGCTGGAGCTCTTTGGCAGCAATATGGAGCAGGATCTGTCTGATAGCGAGGGGGTGAGGCCCTACACATCAGAAGACCTCATCCTACAGGTGCAGCAGGTATCAGCCCTGTGGGACAAGGGGGATGCGGACCACAGCAACATAAAAAAATGCAGAGGCCTGTGGAAAAAAATTGCCAAGCTGTATGTGGAGGACTTTGAGAACTTGAGCAAGAGACAGCAAGGCACAGAGGGTATGTTGACTAGAAGTTTTTTGGGGGGGCTTGTGGTTTAAGCTTGTGATGTATTCAACTTTTGCTATGGATTTGTGTCACCCACGTGTTGCCCACCCACCCGTGGCCCACCCACCTGTTCCCCACCCACCTGTACCCCACCTGTGATGTATCCCACCTGTGATGTATCCCACCCACCTGTACCCCACCTGTGCTGTATCCCACCCACCTGTGATGTATCACACCCACCTGTACCCCACCTGTGATGTATCCCACCTGTGATGTATCCCACCCACCAGTACCCCACCTGTGATGTATCCCACCCACCTCTACCCCACCTGTGATGTATCCCACCCACCTGTACCCCACCTGTGCTGTATCCCACCCACCTGTGATGTATCACACCCACCTGTACCCCACCTGTGATGTATCCCACCTGTGATGTATCCCACCCACCAGTATCCCACCTGTGATGTATCCCACCCACCAGTACCCCACCTGTGATGTATCCCACCCACCTCTACCCCACCTGTGATGTATCCCACCCACCTGTACCCCACCTGTGCTGTATCCCACCCACCTGTGATGTATCACACCCACCTGTACCCCACCTGTGATGTATCCCACCTGTGATGTATCCCACCTGTGGTGTATCCCACCTGTGCTGTATCCCACCCACCTGTGATGTATCACACCCACCTGTACCCCACCTGTGATGTACCCCACCTGTGATGTATCCCACCTGTGATGTATCCCACCCACCAGTACCCCACCTGTGATGTATCCCACCCACCTCTACCCCACCTGTGATGTATCCCACCCACCTGTACCCCACCTGTGATGTATCCCACCTGTGATGTATCCCACCCACCAGTACCCCACCTGTGATGTATCCCACCCACCTCTACCCCACCTGTGATGTATCCCACCCACCTGTACCCCACCTGTGATGTATCCCACCTGTGATGTATCCCACCCACCTGTACCCCACCTGTGCTGTATCCCACCCACCTGTGATGTATCACACCCACCTGTACCCCACCTGTGATGTATCCCACCTGTGATGTATCCCACCTGTGGTGTATCCCACCTGTGATGTATCCCACCCACCTGTGATGTATCCCACCCACCTGTACCCCACCTGTGATGTATCCCACCTGTGATGTATCCCACCTGTGGTGTATCCCACCTGTGATGTATCCCACCCACCTGTGATGTATCCCACCCACCTGTACCCCACCTGTGATGTATCCCACCCACCTGTACCCCACCTGTGATGTATCCCACCCACCTCTACCCCACCTGTGATGTATCCCACCCACCTCTACCCCACATGTGATGTATCCCACCCACCTCTACCCCACCTGTGATGTATCCCACCCACCTCTACCCCACCTGTGATGTATCCCACCTGTGATGTATCCCACCCACCTGTACCCCACCTGTGATGTATCCCACCCACCTGTACCCCACCTGTGATGTATCCCACCCACCTCTACCCCACCTGTGATGTATCCCACCTGTGATGTATCCCACCCACCTGTACCCCACCTGTGCTGTATCCCACCCACCTGTGCTGTATCCCACCCACCTGTGATGTATCCCACCCACCTGCGATGTACCCCACCTGTGCACATAAAACATACACAATGACCAATTATTATACATCAATTTATTGTAAAAAATTAATACATTTAAAATCACTCAAACTTGAAACTCCAAAATAAACACATTTCAACAAAACATATTAAAAACCAAACATTCACCCTCGTCCAGGTGGTGTGGTAAAATAAAGTCTCAGTTGGTCCCTGTTCCGCAGTGACACTACCCTTGGCCTGGTTGCATACCTCCGCAGGGGCATTAGTGGAAGCACATTCGGGGGTTCCGGAGTCTCTCTTTCCTCCTGCCGCACAAAGTTGTGGAGGATGCATGCTGCCTTCACCACGACAACTGCGTTGCCCGGTTTCAGCAGCATGGGCGTGTGGAACACCCTCCACTTTGACACCAGGATCCCAAATGTGCACTCCACCATTCTCCTTGCACGGCTCAACCGAGCATTGAAGTGTAGCTGGCTGGCATCAAGTCCCCTGTCTGGGTACGGACGCATTACATGGTCAGACAGGGCGAAGGCCTCGTCCCCCACAAACACATAGGGGTAGGCCGGTGCCCTTGTCCCAGGCCAGGGTCTGTCATGGGGGAGACGCAGTCTGCCTTCCTCCATCAGCCGGCAAAGGGTCGTACGCTGGAAAATTCCAGAGTCATTGGAACTACCGTACGACCCCACGTCCACGTACACAAACTTGTAGTCCGCATCTGCCACTGCCATTAGAACAATGCTGAAGTATTTTTTATAGTTGAAATAATGGCTGCCACTCCCCACGGGTTTCTGAAGCCGGATGTGTTTCCCATCCAGTGCGCCAACACAATTAGGAAACTTGCACTCGGTCCAGAAGCCCTGGGCGATCTCCTCCCATTTCGTGGTGTCCGGCACAGGCATGTATCTGGCCCTCAGTCGCGTCCAAAGGATCCTCGAAGTCCTCACGACGATGCCTGCCACCGTGCTCTTCCCAATACGAAATGTGACATGTAGTGATGTATATGTTTGTCCAGTTGCGATGTACCTACAAGAGAAATAATCGAAATCAATTTTTCATGTCGTTACAGGAGAAAGGTACAAGACAAGGTGGCGCAATATACGGGATGCATATGTGAAATGGCTACGGAAGAAAAAACTTGCCGAACGAAGTGGCAGTGGCGGGGGAAGGCGACAAAAAGACTACCAATTTGCCAAGCAATTGTCTTTCATCAATGCAAGCCTGGAACTTAGACTGTAAGTACCACTACTGTGGGCAGGAACTGAGAGCTCATTTACCATGACTTCGGCCATGTATTGCTATGGCCTCAATTCCCATGGCTAGCGAACTTTTCTCACAAGCTTTATCAAATGTTGGGTAGAAACGGGTGATAAAGTGATTGCTAGTGTTTGCTAGCTCTGTGAATTGACGCCACATGCTGTTTGGCACACCAATAAATATTTTTTTTATCTACAGGACTGAAGACAATTTGGAGCAAGAGGAACCGACCCAGGAGGCACGGTTCAGCAGTGAGGAGAGCTTGGTGGATGATGACGTCGCCGATGTAACCTATTGCCCCGAGGCGAGGAGTAGGAGGAGGGAGTCCTTAATCACAACTCCGTCCTTTGATGATGACTTGGCAGAAGAGAGCTTGGATGTTGAGGTTGCAGGACCGAGTGTGGAAGAAGCTGAACCTCCACAATCGACCGCTATGGAAGCTCCAGGGGAACAAGAACAAAGTAAGGAGCACCGAGAGACTGCAGCACAACCAGCGCGCAGGGCAACCCCGACACAGGCCAGAGGACGGGAAGATGCTGCCACACCACCAGTGAGGACCACCACACCAGTGAGGCGTCGAGGTACCCTCCCCCCAACAAGGAGAGAGACAGAGTCCGAGATGTCCGGGGCTGTCTCCGGACTTCTCGGGATTCTTCAGAGCCACCAAACTCTCATAACCCGGCAGTTGCAAGATGAGGACAGGGGCCATATCATGGAGCAGTACAAGTCCCACATCACTACACTGCAATGTGAGCTCGACGCTGTACATGGGCACTACAGGGACGAGCTTAAAATGATGCATGAGATGCACAGAGGAGAAATCGACCAACTGCGTGCGCAGCATCATCAGTCGGTGGGCCAGCTGCAGAACATGATGCAGCAAATGCATCAACAAAGCAAGGAACTACTGAAATTGCAGGCACACCCGTGTTTTCACACTGTGATGTCTCTAATACCATATCTTGAAAAGGTGCCTTCACAAAACCTGATGGCGTGCCATTCCAATTTGCTGGAGGTGATTAAACAGCACATGGACACGCCATTATTGCAACCACCAATTTTTAGACCCCCACAACCAACAGCGGTGCCCACCTGGCAATCATCACAGATGTACACCGGCTACAGAGGCAGTCAATATGGGCCACCGCTGTCAGGGTCCAGCTCATCCACGACCAGCACCCAAGAGAGTCCAGATTTCCAGGCAGCAACTCCCACCTTTTCTAGTAGTGGTGCCGATACAATTTGAAAAAAAAAGTCAAATTGTTCCTGGACATGCTCCTCTGAATACCTCCGATCCTCGGAGGAAGGATACCATCACAGGGCTTTTTAACTTTTGGTTTTGCTGGACTTGAACTTTAGGGCCTGGTGTCCCCGAAAGACACTACCTGGGTCACAACCTTGTGCCTGTTGCACTGCACCTGTAGTCCTGCACCTGTGCCTTTGATTCCTCTTGTTCCTTACTTTGTTGATCCTAATCACTTGCACAAGACCCTTGGAGCCATGGGTGAAGGACACCTTCACTGGTCGGTGAGAGGCCTAGCCTTTTCACTGACCTGTGTCCTTCATCCATGGCTCAGAGGGTCCTGTGCCAGTCGTTAGGTTTTAGAAGCACTAATAATTTAGGGCCTGGTGTCCCCGAAAGACACTACCTGGGTCACAACCTTGTGCCTGTTGCACAGCACCTGTAGTCCTGCACCTGTGCCTTTGATTCCTCTTGTTCCTTACTTTGTTGATCCTAATCACTTGCACAAGACCCTTGGAGCCATGGGTGAAGGACACCTTGACTGGTCGGTGAGAGGCCTAGCCTTTTCACTGACCTGTGTCCTTCATCCATGGCTCAGAGGGTCATGTGCCAGTGGTTAGGTTTTTGAAGCACTTCAATTTTAGGGCCTGGTGTCCCCAAAAGACACTACCTGGGTCACAACCTTGTGCCTGTTGCACTGCACCTGTAGTCATGCACCTATGCCATCGGTTCCTCTTGCTCCTCACTTTGTTCTTGTTCCTAACCACTTGCACAAGACCCTTGGAGCCATGGATGAAGGACACCTTGACTGGTCGGTGAGAGGCCTAGCCTTTTCACTGCCCTGTGTCCTTCATCCATGGCTCAGAGGGTCATGTGCCAGTGGTTAGGTTTTTGAAGCACTTCAATTTTAGGGCCTGGTGTCCCCGAAAGACACTACCTGGGTCACAAACTTGTGCCTGTTGCACTGCACCTGTAGTCATGCACCTCTGCCATCGGTTCCTCTTGCTCCTCACTTTGTTCTTGTTCCTAACCACTTGCACAAGACCCTTGGAGCCATGGATGAAGGACACCTTGACTGGTCGGTGAGAGGCCTAGCCTTTTCACTGACCTGTGTCCTTCATCCATGGCTCAGAGGGTCATGTGCCAGTGGTTAGGTTTTTGAAGCACTTCAATTTTAGGGCCTGGTGTCCCCGAAAGACACTACCTGGGTCACAAACTTGTGCCTGTTGCACTGCACCTGTAGTCATGCACCTCTGCCATCGGTTCCTCTTGCTCCTCACTTTGTTCTTGTTCCTAACCACTTGCACAAGACCCTTGGAGCCATGGATGAAGGACACCTTGACTGGTCGGTGAGAGGCCTAGCCTTTTCACTGCCCTGTGTCCTTCATCCATGGCTCAGAGGGTCATGTGCCAGTGGTTAGGTTTTTGAAGCACTTCAATTTTAGGGCCTGGTGTCCCCGAAAGACACTACCTGGGTCACAAACTTGTGCCTGTTGCACTGCACCTGTAGTCATGCACCTCTGCCATCGGTTCCTCTTGCTCCTCACTTTGTTCTTGTTCCTAACCACTTGCACAAGACCCTTGGAGCCATGGATGAAGGACACCTTGACTGGTCGGTGAGAGGCCTAGCCTTTTCACTGCCCTGTGTCCTTCATCCATGGCTCAGAGGGTCATGTGCCAGTGGTTAGGTTTTTGAAGCACTTCAATTTTAGGGCCTGGTGTCCCCGAAAGACACTACCTGGGTCACAAACTTGTGCCTGCTGCACTGCACCTGTAGTCATGCACCTCTGCCATCGGTTCCTCTTGCTCCTCACTTTGTTCTTGTTCCTAACCACTTGCACAAGACCCTTGGAGCCATGGATGAAGGACACCTTGACTGGTCGGTGAGAGGCCTAGCCTTTTCACTGACCTGTGTCCTTCATCCATGGCTCAGAGGGTCATGTGCCAGTGGTTAGGTTTTTGAAGCACTTCAATTTTAGGGCCTGGTGTCCCCGAAAGACACTACCTGGGTCACAAACTTGTGCCTGTTGCACTGCACCTGTAGTCATGCACCTCTGCCATCGGTTCCTCTTGCTCCTCACTTTGTTCTTGTTCCTAACCACTTGCACAAGACCCTTGGAGCCATGGATGAAGGACACCTTGACTGGTCGGTGAGAGGCCTAGCCTTTTCACTGACCTGTGTCCTTCATCCATGGCTCAGAGGGTCATGTGCCAGTGGTTAGGTTTTTGAAGCACTTCAATTTTAGGGCCTGGTGTCCCCGAAAGACACTTGGGCAGCTATGCCCTACAACTCTTCCAGCACAAAGTTGGTGGTTGGTGTTCCTTAAAACTGACCGGGCTATACCATAGATATGTTATTTTTTTGTCTTCCATGTTGGAAGAATGTTTCCATGTTGGAAAGTGGTTGTTTTTGCAATAAAAAAATTTGTTTTTACATACCTCAGTGTGATGAGTAGTTGTTCTTGTGGTGTGACTGCTCTCCTGAACGTGGTATCCTTCTTCCTAAGGTCATCCTTCACCATCTCCAAAAGGGTATCAAACCTGTCAGGAGATGTAAAGGAAGAAGCTGTAAAGTATGTTGTGGGACAAGGTGTTGGGTGGAGGATGGGGGAGGTGTGTTTACAGAGGTTTGGGAGTGTTGTGGAGGGTGGGGGTGTAGTGTATAGCTAGGTATACAGGGGTGTGGGGGTCAGGGTGGTGTGTTTAGCTAGGTATACAGGGATGAGGTGTTGTGGGGGTGAGGGTGGGGTGTTTAGGAATGGTGGGGGTTGGTGTATTTAGGCCTATATACTTACAGGGGAATAGACATCCGAGTGTAGCTGTAGAACTTCTGTGGGTGTCGTCTGAGGTCCCGGTAGAGGGCCTGGAACTCTCCCTTCCTCTGCCTCCTGGCTAGTAGAGGGTGCACCCACCATCTCCTGCGAGGAGCACGCCTTCTCCCCACATAGTAGTAGGTAAACAACAGGAAGGAGAGAATTCCCAGGTAATAAGCGTAAAAAATGACTGGATCCATGGTCCCAACTGCTGTCTCTGTATCCAAGGATGGTCTCCACACGTCCAGCTGTCTCCAACAATGACCCCAGAGCTTCTGCTGACCTCCCAGAACCCCAGGTATTTATACAGGTTGTTATCTCTTTAAGAATCCGGATCCGGACCGCAACCGTGTTCATACCGCACGGAAACCGTATGCAACCGGACCGGATCCGGACCGGATCCGGACAGGAACCGTACGGTTCAGGTCCGATCCGGCTCCGGTGCGGTCCGGACATCCGGTGCGGTTTTTGCAAAACCGCAAGTGTGAACGGGGCCTTAGATATATGACGTACATACCTTATTTAGTCACAGTTTCCCTAACAATTTGAATTCTAATTAGAATTAGAATTCAGGGTTTTGGTACCAACAATACAATATTTCATAGTTTCCTTGTGCACGTGTGCATGCTTAAATGGGAATACTGAGCTATACATTTAGCCTTGTGCATCCATTCATTCTTTATATTGATTATGACCCAGATCTATTACTCAGTCTTTATGCTGCTTTAGCATCTTAGCAGAATTTTGTTCCAGAATTACTTTATACATTACGGAGATACATTAGAGGCAAACATCTTAAAAAATGTAAAGATTGAAATCTGAAACAGAGATGCTCAGCATAGGGACCAGTGGTCATTCGCTTCAAATAAAACTGTATTTGGAGAATTAAAAAATAAAAAAAAATGTTGGGAAATGATATGCCTCCTAAATGTCTTCAAAGATTTTACGGACTATTATATTATATTGTATAGAGTGTTTAGGACTGATACACGTGTGTGCTTTAATCATTTTACGTCTATGTTTGGTAGCATTTTTACTGAGGCCTGTAAGGGTCAGGATAAAGTAATGATGACTGTAAGGAGCATTCTACGCTAAGCTGGAATTACACGTAATTTTCTGCAATTACGCGTAGTTAAATTATGTTATGTTTCAATCTGCTCAAATACTAATGTGCAACGTAATAATGCATTCATCTACGAAATTCCGCATAATCCATAACATAGTTGTATGTGGACGGATATGTCGTCACGCTGAAAAATTTCCACATTAATCCTTCAAATACTCATGCAAGGAACTCTCTTTCGTGTACATACCCCTGTCCAATGCATAATTTTATACGCATGAACATCCATACGCGTAAAAATAGATGCATTAACACATGTGTAGTTGACTTCGCAATACACATGTGGTCTACGCGTAGCAGGCATAATTACATATAGCGGTACTACGTTACGTGTAAATTCGTAAGCGTCATTTTGCAACTACGAATTGTATAGGCGTCAACTACAATGTGTAGTTACACATATGCGTAGATTACGAGCATCACTAGAATAAAGCCTCAGGAAATTTGAAGTGCTGAAGTAAAAGTAGTCTTTCTTTCATGGCTTGGTTGATGTGAATGGACCTAAAGTGTGTCCACGGCCTATTAGTATAGCTCTCAAAAAACTGCACTATGTTTTTGGGGTGGTTGTTTAGTTTGGAGCCACATTTTATCTTTAGATCGGGTCTAGCAATGCCTGGCTTAATGTATAACAAAGGCATGAAAATATTTGAGGTCATGGGACCCCTGTCTCTCTCTCTCTCTCAGTTGCCATTTCCTGCTCTATCTTTCTGCTAAAACAGCTGGTTTCATGTTAAGCCTGCCAAGGGCAGTTGTAGTGGTAAGATAGATTGGGAGTAACCCGTAATCACTAGCTGTTTTTTCTGATCACGAGGTCACATTCCGAATTCGTGGTCCAAATCCGGCTTGTGATCACGGGCCATGATTATTTCCTTAAAACCCACCGGTTAACCTTTAGCGGTTAATAGCAAAGCCCCCTTACATGGTAGAAACACCAAATTTTCAGGATATGTTAAGTAGAACAGTTAGTTCCAACCTTTGTTCAGTTCCTACTGAATTCAAACCTGTTGTCCAGCCAGGCACTTCTGAGTCACAGTATGTTGTCCAGTTATACTCTGTGAATCTAAGCTTGTTGACCATCCTTTCCATTATCTTACTTGTGATATTCCTACTTCTAATTTCTAGCCTTTTTCCAAAATCCAACATCCACACTCACCACACCAGGTTCTGATCTCCTGCATTCACATCCTCCAGTATCCAAGTACTTTCACCCCCACCCTTTGATCCTCCAAATTCACCAGACTATTCCTGTCACTCCTACCTATCCTCATCTTATGGCTTCTGCTTCTCCTGCCTTAATGACTTCTGTCGCTTCTTCCAAGACTCATCTGATTTCAACTTCTGCCACTCCCATCCATACTTATGTGAGGACTTCTGCTTCTTCACCTTAAATGATTTGAAGTACTCCAGCTTAGCCTTGTCTGATGACTTCTGCTTTTTCAGATGAGATGTAAATCTCTTAACAACTAAGAAATTTTGTCTTGTAAAAGTGGTGTTAACAATGTGTACCTTGGATGTCAGCTCTTAAAGTTTTTTGTGGTTTGTTAAGTCTAACTTGACACTTTGAGATTTGTTACCGAACAAGGGTGCATATTTTAATGATGACAAACCAACTGTAGAAATAACAGACTCACGTAGCTTGGCTTGATCTGCTTGACTCTGCCATTCTCCGTACCCTTTATTGTAAAAAGTTCACTGAAGCTGAGTGTCTGACGTACAAAGGAGCTGCATTATGTTCGCTCTGTCTTCACACGGCATTGCCAGGATACAGATTCATTTTCATGCACCACTGTTTCTTAAAATTACTTTTTAAAGATATATGAGTTTGGTAAAGAAAATAACACATGTGATTATGTTAATTAAAAGAAAAAAAAACAATTAACACCACTTCAATAAACATGTCTTGTAGGCATGAAATACGGGTGTCAGTTTTGCCATGATCTGATATGCTGATTGTTCACATACATAGCAAACACTTCTGCACATAATGAAGTAAACAAAGCAGTGGAATTGATGCTTTTCAAGTTACAAATAGGGTCATATATGAAAGGACAGAGAAGTGGAAATTAGAGATGAGCTCTCAAAATTCTGAAAATCTTTTCACGCTGAATAAGTTATTTAATATTTTGTTAAAAAATTCACAACATTTTCCCATCCCAACATTTGTTTTTCCTCTTAAAATATACAATAGGACAGGGCTGTGATTGTTCTTTATCCTTATGTATGTGGAGGGTGTCAGGAAGTCCCATGGAACACCTGCAGAGGTGGATCCTAGCAGGGTTCGAACCAATCTAGAGGAGGAGCAGACAAAATTAAGCTAAAACAAGGCTGTCGCCCTTAACCACACTCTGGAAGACCACTAGCAGTCGTCCACAACGATACTGTTAGATACAATACACACACAGATTCCTGTACTGAAAGAGATCTGTCCCTGCCTGTGGAATTTACAACAATTTAATGCACTGCTGTCGAGCTGCATGCACTCAGGCTGGCGTTCATGTATCTTGGGTCAACTGCAAGCTTTAGGCCAAACTATGGGAATGCCACGCACACAATGCAATCTCACACAGCAGCAATGAACAATCCGAGCATACAATTTGGCACTGAACTGTAATACAATTCACTGCAGTCACTCCCTAGGAGATAAAAAGAAGACTAGCTTATCAAATATGTATTTAATATTCCAAAAAGTTGAACAAAATGCAGAAAGCATATATACAAAAAGTATTTACGAAAACAAAAGCAAACATGTAAAAGACACACAACAAGACATTTAATGCTTATGAAATTAAAGAGAATACAATAGAAATAAATGTTACCCTGTTTAATGCTTAATTCAGGGTGTGGGAGGATGCAGTTCTAATGATCAATCAGGGTATATCCTGGCTTATCGCTACCTCCAGTGGAACACACATACAGGGGGCTGGAAAAAGCCCAAAGGTATGTATGTTATGCTGTGGCCCCATATCAGGTTCCCTTTAAGGTGTCTATAGGTTTTATGAAGACTGTACCTGGCCTATACTGTCTCTCACCTTCTGTGCCCTGTTCATTGATCTTCTGACTGCAATTTTCATCCATAATCATGTAAACTTTGCATTTAAACTTATTGTTTGTGTATTTGATTCTGTGTTTCTTTTATACTGTATATATATATATATATATATATATATATATATATATATATATATATATATATATATATATATATATATATATATATATATTACTGTATTATGTGTACAGTTGGCATAGTTAGCTCAATAGATAGGCTGTAGTTTTGGGGGTTTTGTGATTTATGTCTGTATTGTGTATTGCTGTGGTTACTTCACTTGTACACTTATATAATAATTTGGTTTGTAAACTTTATGCAGATTCTGTCCTGTTGTGTTTTTCTGCTATTGGGTGATCACTAACTAATTATATTGTAACAACATCACACCTCTAGTGATGCCAGATTGCATTGCTACAAACCCGTAAACACTTAAATGGACATTCACTTTATTTGTGCAGATATGAGCAAGTGTGAGTAATCCACACCAGTAATTCTTGTAGCAGAGGCGTAGCTAGGGTTTTCAGCGCCCGGGGACAAAGACTATTAATGCGCCCCCCAAAGTCAAGGTTGCGCCGCGCCAAAAAAGGGGCGTGGTCACATAATAAATGTGGGCGTGGTTATGGGTGGAGCCAAATGTATATGGAGGTTAGCAGGCTCACGCTCACCCACCCTCCCTCAGTATGTACCTTCCAGCATGTTCCAAGACAAATTCAGCAATCATGAGCCCCCCCCATCAAGACAAATTCAGCAATCATGAGACCCCCAACATAACCAACTCAGCAATCATGAGGCCCCCAACAAGACAAATTTAGCAATCATGAGGCCCCCAACAAGACAAATTCAGCGATCTTGAGGCCCCCAACAAATCATGAGGCCCCCAACAAGACAAATTCAGTAACCATGAGGCCCCCAACAAGACAAATTCAGCAGTCATGAGTCACATAAATAGACAGCATTTCACATAAATAGGTAGAATGCCCCCTTAATATGGTAGACACCTCTCACCTGGCAGCAGTTC
This sequence comes from Hyperolius riggenbachi, assembly GCF_040937935.1. NCBI lineage: Eukaryota > Metazoa > Chordata > Amphibia > Anura > Hyperoliidae > Hyperolius > Hyperolius riggenbachi. The sequence goes on along the minus strand of NC_090646.1, from coordinate 114,905,770 downwards.
TCCAAAATACACTCAATCTGACGTGGTTCCCCAAAAATAGGTAGCCCCAGGTCTATAGTTGTCCCCAGAATAGGTGGCCAGCAGTATAGATGTCCCCAGAATAGGTGGCCAGCGGTATAGATGTCCCCAGAATAGGTGGCCAGCGGTATAGATGTCCCCAGAACAGGTAGCCAGGGGTAGAGATGTCCACAGAACAGGTAGCCAGGGGTATATGTGCCCAGTATATGTAGGCAGGGATATGTGTGCCCAGTATATGTAGCCAGAGGTATATGTGCCCAGTATATGTAGCCAGGGGTATATATGCCCAGTATATGTAGCCAGGAGAATAATATGTGCCCAGTATATATAGTCAGGCGTATATGTGCCCAGTATATGTAGCCAGGGGTATATATGCCCAGTCCATGTAGCCAGGGGGTATATATGCCCAGTATATGTAGCCAGGGGGTATATATGCCCAGTATATGTAGCCAGGGGGTATATATGCCCAGTATATGTAGCCAGGGGGTATATATGCCCAGTATATGTAGCCAGGGGTATATATGCCCAGAGTAGGTAGCCAGGGGTATATATGCCCAGTATATGTAGCCAGGGGGTATATATGCCCAGTCCATGTAGCCAGGGGGTATATATGCCCAGTATATGTAGCCAGGGGTATATATGCCCAGTATATGTAGCCAGGGGGTATATATGCCCAGTATATGTAGCCAGGGGGTATATATGCCCAGTAGATGTAGCCAGGGGTATATATGCCCAGTAGATGTAGCCAGGGGTATATATGCCCAGTAGATGTAGCCAGGGGGTATATATGCCCAGTATATGTAGCCAGGGGGTATATATGCCCAGTATATGTAGCCAGGGGTATATATGCCCAGTATATGTAGCCAGGGGGTATATATGCCCAGTATATGTAGCCAGGGGGTATATATGCCCAGTAGATGTAGCCAGGGGTATATATGCCCAGTATATGTAGCCAGGGGGTATATATGCCCAGTATATGTAGCCAGGGGGTATATATGCCCAGTAGATGTAGCCAGGGGTATATATGCCCAGTAGATGTAGCCAGGGGTATATATGCCCAGTAGATGTAGCCAGGGGGTATATATGCCCAGTATATGTAGCCAGGGGGTATATATGCCCAGTATATGTAGCCAGGGGTATATATGCCCAGTATATGTAGCCAGGGGGTATATATGCCCAGTATATGTAGCCAGGGGGTATATATGCCCAGTAGATGTAGCCAGGGGTATATATGCCCAGTAGATGTAGCCAGGGGTATATATGCCCAGTAGATGTAGCCAGGGGGTATATATGCCCAGTAGATGTAGCCAGGGGTATATATGCCCAGTAGATGTAGCCAGGGGTATATATGCCCAGTATATGTAGCCAGGGGTATATATGCCCAGTAGATGTAGCCAGGGGGTATATATGCCCAGTAGATGTAGCCAGGGGTATATATGCCCAGAGTAGGTAGCCAGGTGTCCCCCTCCCTGCCTCCCCAGCAGGAGGGGAGCAGCGCAGAGAAGAGGGAGAGCTGCTCTCTCTCCCTCGCTGTCCCCTCCATTAATGTCCGGGTGCTGGCAGCGGCGGGCGGAACTTACCTCCGTCTCGTCGCAGCGCGGATGGATCTGCCGCTACTCTGGTCTAGTCCAGACCAGAGCAGCGGCTGCGGGATCCGAACTTCCGGCCGGCGCTGGAGCGAGACGGAGGTGAGTCCCGCCCGCTGCGCCAGCACCCGGACAATAACGGAGGGGACAGCGATGGAGGGAGGGAGAGCCCTAAGGTGAGAGAAGGGGGGGAGATGGCCCCCTTCTCCACCGTCCGCATAGCTCTCCCTCTTCTCTTCTCTGCGCTGCTCCCCTCCGCAGAAAAAAAAAATCAGCTCAGCTGGGCGCCCTTAGGGACCCGGCGCCCGGGGGCACTTGACCTACCCCGACCCCCCCTAGCTCCGCGCCTGTCTTGTAGTAAAAAATATAAACTATGTTTACAACTAATGTTAAAATTTTAAAATGTTTCACCCCAGCAGGATATCCCTCCTATACTATGGCAGGCACCTAAAGAAAAATCGGTCAATAAGGGAGCAGGAAAGATAGTGTTGAGGATGTTTTGAGGGAAAGATTAGCATCAAACTAAGTGTCAGGGTTAGGCTTAGGATAGGTTAGAGAAGGGAACACTTTAGGGTTAGGTTCAATTTCCACTTGTTACCAAAACATTTTTGCAAGCTCCACTTGTAAAAAAAAACAAACCCTGATCTGTTTGCCGCAATGTAGAGTCCGATCCTGGTGCATTTTTCTGGAATGGCCAAATGTATGTACAGAATAAAAGCCTATGAGAATGGGCAGTGTTTGTTCTCACTAAGCTGGTTGACGTGTCTGCTCCATCTGCTTCGCCCCCGACTATCACACTAATACTGATGTGTCCCATAGTTCCGCTGCTGCTGACTCATCCGCTCTGTCCCGGTAAACAGATTAGTGCACGCATTGGAATCCCCGCTGGGTTGAAAAAGACCAGAGGGAATCCTCAGCAGCAGGGATGATTCTCATTGGTTCATGGTTGACCAATGAAAATTCTCCCTTTTGGTAGGCATAACTTGGTCTATGGTAAACCATTGAGGAGCCCGGTGCCCCTGCTGGCCTCCAGTCTATTTATTGGCTTCAGGAGAGACCGAGCGGAGGAGTCAGCAGTGATAGAACCGGGGGACATGTGAGTATTGGCTGTCAAGATCAAAGTGGAACGGACAGATTGACAGGCAGAGTGGATGCAAAACAGATGGCATGGATGTGTAATGGAGCAGAGCTGCTGAGCGGATGTGCTTACCATGCCATGTTGTACCCGCTCTAATTAGGGACTGAGCCTAGCCATAGAAATGTTTTTATGTTAAATCTGGACCTTCTCCAAAGCCTTATAGCACCAAGTTTTCTGCAATATGACCGAGGATTAACATGGCACCCCTCCATGGCACCCACCCTATAGTACTCCAATCTCCTCAAGTACAGATACTTCTATTATTTCAGCTTGCAGCAGTCATGCCCTAAACATACACCATTTAAGGTCTTTACATTAGATGGACTGGTGCACATTTTCATAATGGCCATATGATCATTCACCAGGCAACCAAGGCAGTTGTTAAGGGCCCAGTGGGCATCAAGGGGCCCACCTGCCACCTTCTTCAATCTCTCTCCACATCAGCTTACCAAAAGGACCACAAGGGGGCCCAAAATCTAGTTCCTTGCCTAGGGCCCCATTACATCTTAATCCATATGCATACACAAAAGTAAATCAAACCAGAGGCTGTTTATATTTTTGTTTAACTGTTGTTCATTTTAAAATACACTATATTCTGGCATACATGCCTACTTTTTAACCCTTGAAAATCTTCTGAAAAGTCGGGGGTCGTCTTATACGCCCGGTGTCTTTGATGCCAGGTGATACACGATGCTGATATGTGATGCGCATACGCGACATGCTGATGGTTAATTACCGGGTGCTGGAGATGCCACATATGCTGGGGGGAAGCTCACTGCTCACATAGCAAGGTCTGGGATGCCCAGGGTATGGAAGAAAGAGATTGCGCTGAGCCCATAAAACACGCCTCTTCCACCCGTCTGGCCCGCCTTATCCTGTTACCGCCCCTCAGATCTCGATGATGGGCACAGCGCAATCTATTCTTCTATACCACTTTGATAAACAGGGAGAGCTGACCAATCCGCTTATGGAGGAGAGGGAGAGTAGACCAATATAACCAGTCAATCACCTGTATACTGTTATATACTGGGTACCACATACAGTACAGCACCAGTATCTGTTCATACATAACACCAGTCTATGATTTTTATTTTTATTTTTTATTTGGTGTGCATTGGAAGAGGGGTAGTCTTATACAGCGAGTATATCCCAAATTCTATATTTTAACTGGAAAAGTTGGGGGGTCGTCTTATACGCCAGAATATACGGGTACTACTATTGTTCAATAAAGTATAAACATTTGCCACATCATGTAGACAAGAACAAGCAGGTGAGCTATGTCACTGTACTGTCCAACACAGCAGCTATTTCTGGACATTTTAGCACAGGAAGCTTGGTTTTAGCTTGAGGGCAGCATGTTAAACAGATGGTCAGTCAGTGAGATCAGGAAGATAGACTTTGTACCATCGGTTTAACACTGCGTTCTCTTCGTCACTGATGTCTGCAAATGAAATATATGCTGCACGAAGTTCGAGCAGAAGTAAGATATCATTTTACAAATGGAAGGCATAAAGAAATCCACTGAATAAGATAAAATATTGTTAAGGTTTCATCAAAGCAGCATGCTAGACTCAGCAAGGGGTTCTACCCGGGGGAGTCATTACAACCATGTTCTGCAATGCTTGTTGTCTTGAATGTCTTGCACTCCATTTTCAGATCTCTACAAATATATAAAGTGTTAGCAAGCAATCCTATTGCATTTTCATTACAGTATTTATTATCACAGGTTAAGCAAATCCATCAACTAAAATATTCATTATTTTTTTTTCGCTTGCATTCACCACATACTGCTCCGAGTGGAACAATCAAGACAATTAAAATCAATCTCTCTTTCATACACTGTTATAGTTAAAAGAAATGCAGAATACTTCTACCAGATTGTGAAAATGCTCTCCTAGCAACAAGTGAACCTGTGAGAAAAAAATAAGATAATCTGAGATTACATCCAGTCAGTCGTCATGTACTTTTATAATAGCTTCTAGGCTCTTCCCTGTGTGGGTGTCGTCAGTGTCTGAGCTATATTATAGCATACGTAGGTATTTCAGACTTCAAAAAGGGCAAAGCTTACTTCTCTGTCTTAATGTGCTGCATTATATCACATCACTAAAACTTTGTGCTGCGCAACACGTGATAAATATAGCTAAGTTAGACTTAAAGGAAACATGATATGTGACATGATGAGATAGACGTGTGTGTTCAGTGGCAAGCATACACATAAATGTGCAGTGTTCCTTTTCTTGGCCTGAAAGAGTTAATATTCAGCTATGCAAATGACAACTTCTCTCCAGTTGGGGCCCAGTTGGACTATACTGATAAGGAATCTCCTTTCCTGCCAGATAACTTGTATTCTGAAAGCAGGGGATAGATTAAAAAAGTAATTAGCTTATATATGTTAGCTGCGTGAGACACAGGCAGACAAGCTGATTCATTGAGCTGTGACAAAACAACAAATCTTAAGTTTATAAACATAACATAAAAGTGTGTGTTATCTAAAAGTTACTTTTAGGAGTAGAAAAATAGATACAATTGTTTATCTCATCAGTATATTTTCATTTAAGGTTCACTTTAAATACAGCTTTACAAGGTCAAATCTGTCTATCTTGGTCATTAAATAGTCAAATTATTCAATTCAGACTCATCAAAACAAACATATACGGAACAAATGGAATGCAGGACATGAACATTGCACATTGAACAAATCGGACTTTCAGCTCAGAGTACTTTGAGGGTAAAGATAAGAATTGTTTATTAAAAAAGCAGTATTTTTAAAGTGAACCTGTAAGGAGAAAAAAAAATTAGATAGTTACCTCAGTAGAGGGAAGCCTTTGGCCTATCCTATCCTCCTCAAGCCCACAAATACAGCCCTGGGACCCTCTAAGCATATCCTAAGCTCAGCTGGATGGATATGCTCTTGTGGCTGTGCTCCCATCCGTGTACAAGCACAGCCGTACTGCGCGTGCACAAGTACAGTCATGGCCGGATTTCAGGCAAGGCCACAAAGGCCATGGCATAGGGCACCAGGAGAGCAAGGAGCAGGCAGTGGGCAGCAGGGTGGTAGTAGCAATTAGCCTACTGAACATTCATCCTACTGCACAGAGTTTGCACATAGCGGTGGGCAGCTACCAACAGCTGGATCTGGCACTCGGGGGATGCGAACGGGCACTGACTTCCTGTCACTCACCAAGGAGCTTACAATCTAATCCCTGCCATCATGTCACTAACTGTCCTTAAAAGAGCCTACAATCTAATCCCTACCTTGTTGTGGGAGGGGGGAGGTTGTATGTTGTTGGTCCGGGGGCAGCTGTGATAGTGGCCTTGGGCGGTAAAAAGAAGAAATCCAGCCCAAATCAAATTACAGTGGCTCATTGGGCAAAGGGGAATTAGATTGGCTGGTATCTGTAATTAGGATGGGTTTCTATGTGATTTTAGATCCTCTTTACCTGTACAGTGTAAGTATCATACTTATGCTTGGCTCCTCTTGGCTCCTTATAAATCGAGTAATGACTGATTTTAGTTCGGTAAAGAAGTATTTAGGTATTGGGATATTTATCGTTCTGAATATATAAATTATTTTAGGAAGGACAGACATTTTAAACGCGGCGATTTTCCCAAGGATGGAAAACTCAAACTTCGCTATGTTGTCTAAGTCCTTCTTTACTGTACTAATTAAGGGTATATAGTTATATTTATAGAGGTCAGAGGAGATTTTGGGGAGTTGGATGCCCAGATAGGGTATGGTTTGTTTTGCTATTGGGTATGGTAAATTTTCAGTTATCCAAGTCTCCTGTTGTTGAGATGCGTTAAAAGTAAGTATCAGGGATTTATTTTCGTTGACTTTATAAAGGGATGCTCTTGAGAAGTCATTAAGTACTTCTCTTACAGCTAGAAGAGACGTGGAAGGATTTTCTAAGCTAAGAATCACGTCGTCTGCAAATAATCCTATAGTATATCGAGTATCTGCTATTTTAATACCTTCTATTTTTGGGTGAGATCTAATTTTTTGAGCCAGGGTCTCCATTATTAATGTAAAGATTAGAGGAGATAGTGGGCACCCTTGACGGGTGCCGTTAGATATAGAGAATACTTTGGAGGAGAAACCTGCAACTGTGACTGTTGCTGATGGAGTTGAGTATAGAGTGAATATAGCATTCAAAAAGGATCCCGAAAAGCCAAATTTAGTGAGGGTAGCTCTAAGGAAATCCCAGTGGACTCTGTCAAAGGCCTTCTCCGCATCCAAAGCAAGGAGGAGAGAAGGCCTCCGACAGAGCCCCATGTGGTGTATGATATTTATTATTTTCCTTGTTCCGTCCGTGGCCTCCCTCCCTTTAGTAAACCCAACCTGATCATAATTGATCAGGGTAGATAGTATGTTTAGCAGTCTATTCGCTAGTAATTTAGCAAAAATTTTCGTGTCACTGTTCAAAAGAGAAATTGGTCTGTAATTTGCTGGATACGCTGGGTCTTTGCCAGCTTTTGGTATGACAGAGATATTCGCCTTTTGGAATTCAGGTGCTAAGTGATTGGAGGAAACAATATAGTTAAATAACTTAGTCAATTTTGGAGCTAGGCAGATCTTAAAGTGCTTGTAATAATCGTTAGAAAACCCGTCCAATCCAGGAGCTTTGTTAATTTTAAGTTTAGTTATGACTTGCATAACTTCATTTACTTCAAAAGGACTATTTAGGAAAGATAATTGTGATTCAGAAATCTGAGGGAGGTTCATAGAGTCTAAGAAAGATTGGATTGTCTGTGCAGTGGGTTAAAAAGTGTTGGGATCCTTATTTAGATTGTAGAGTTTTTCATAAAAATCACTGAATGCATTGGCTATTTCGAGTGGGTTCGAGATAAGATCAGATTGGGCAGGATATTTTAAGAAGGAGATCTTAGTTTTAGATTGTTTACCTTTGAGTTGGTTAGCTAATAATTTGCTAGCTCTATTACTTTGAGAATACCATAATGATTTCCTTTTTTGTAAAAGGTGGTCATATGAGTGAGATAACAGTGATCTCAGTTTTTGTCTAAGAGTAAATAATTGTAAAGTCGTTTTATCCGTGATATTCTGCTTGTTCAGTGATTCAAGCTGTGCTATTTCATCTAGTGTTAGTTTTATAAGGGCATCTCTGGATTTTTTAATAACAGAGCTTTTTTGGATGAAAATTCCCCTCATGTATGCTTTATGAGCATTCCATAAAACATCCTCTTTCACCATTCCATTGTCATTAATATCAAAGAACTCTGTTAATTTTTTAAGTATCTCTGATTTGGTATGATCGGACGCAAGTAACGAGTTATTCAATCTCCATTGAGGTTTTGTTTCAGAACTGGCAGTTAATTTTAATGTGCATAAAATGGATGCATGATCCGACCAGCTTATAGTGTTGATTTTTGTACTTGTGATTTTTTGAAGGGAAGAGTAGTTAGTGATAAAGAAATCAATCCGAGAATAAGATCTATGGACTGAGGAGAAGTGTGTGTAGTCCCTCTCCGTTCCGTGTTGAGCTCTCCAGGGATCTATTAGATTGTCTTGCATCATCAGCTTGTGAAGGGTAACTTTGTGTTTTACTTGTTGATTCGAGGCATCTAGTGTGGAATTTATGCATGCATTAAAATCACCCCCTAAAATAAATGTCCCTTCAGTAAGGGGTAATACTCTTTTAAGAAGTGATTTAACAAACGACATTTGGCCAGTATTAGGAGCGTAGGCATTAATAAGGCTAACCGAGTTATTATTAATTAGACATATCAATATGATATACCTTCCCTGTGTGTCCATAATTTCTTTTTTTTACAGTGACCGTGAGTTTATTATGAAATGCAATAAGGACACCCCTCTTTTTCTTTGAAAAGTTATTACAAATAATAGTGGAAAAGTTTTTATGTGAGAAGTTTGGTTGTTTGTTTTTCATAAAGTGGGATTCCTGCACAAAGAGGATGTCCGCCTGGTTAGCTACTGCCTCTTTCCAAAGCGAAAAACATTTTTGCGGACTATTCAGTCCATTAGCATTAATAGATAAAATATTAACTTCCATCATATTTAACTGGAGATAACATAGGCAGAATATTCTCTTCTTTTAAATTTAGGGCATGGCTATAGTACCAAACATCCACATTCAATTGGGAACACGTGCGGCTAACATTCAGGATTTTTAACCAGCTAGATAGAGCATAACAGCTAACAAAGCTTAGATAGGTAACAAGAATCATCACAAACATCGCGAACTGATGTACACATGTGTAAAACATTATGTTTTCACCTTACAAGGGGACTCAGGTAAACTTCTCTAAGGATAAGTCCTTACTGGTAGGGATCCAAAAGTCAGCCAAGACCTAGATTTAGGGCTCAAAAACAGGGTAACGAGCACATAACTTATTTAAGTAACCTTTTTCCAGCCAGGTTTGTTTTTGGAATTCGGGGCAAAAGTGTTCTTATTTAGTTGACCAGGAGGGGGTAATGGTAGCTTATGTTCCTTTAAGAAGCGCAGACCTCCTTCCATAGAAGCAATAGAAGTAACAGCGCCATCCTTCTTAATCAGTAACTTTGTGGGGAAACCCCAACGATAGGAAATCTGTAGGTCTCTTAAATGCTTAGTGAGAGAGGTTAGTGCTTTACGTTGCTGAATTGTGGCGGCAGATAAATCAGCAAATAGCTGTATTTTGTTGTACGGAGCAGGTAAAGATCCGTTTTTCTTAACGAAAAAGAGTAGTTCCTCCTTAACATGGAAGCATAAGAAGTTCACAATCACATCTCTTGGGGTGGTATCAGGTAAGTATGATGGCTTTGGGAGTCGGTGTGCTCGCTCTATAGAAAGCTCTAAGCGAGTACAATCTGGCAGTACCTTTTTTAACAACTCCTGTAGGTAAGATTTGATTTCCATAGGTTGGACTTCTTCTGAAATGCCTCTAAATTTTAAATTGTTCCTTCGATTCCTATCTTCCAAATCTGTGGACTTTTGCTTGAGCCAGGAAATATCATTTGTGTTTGAATCTGCCACATCAACTAAAGCATTGAATTCTGTGGCTACATCAGCTAGTTTGTCCTCTGTAAATGACACCCTCTCCTGTAAATCAGTGATGGATGCCTGCATCGCATTAGTAGAAGTTTGTAGGTCTGCTAGGAGAGATGCCTTAAAAGATAACAGCAGATCCTTTAAATATGCCTGTGAAACAGGCTCCTCTGACGCTGGGAATGACTCAATGATGGTTGCCTGCTGTTGTGGGGGAGGAGGAATAGACGGTGTGCTTACCTCCTCATCATCCTTATGCAGCCTAAGCTTGGATTTCAAAGGGCTGCTTGAGGCTGGAGACGTCAGCTCTGGCGAGGATGAACGCTCTGCAGGGTCTCCTGTGTCCCAAGTAAGCTGTCTGGCAGAGGAGGGGGTAGCGGTGGACTCTCCTGCAGTAGCTGGGTCTGCGTGCAGCTGGGAGTGTGAGAGTGCAGCTGCGCCATCTTGGGCCTGTTTGTTTTTCTCTGCCCGCATTCTCATCTCCTGGAGGAAATCTGGGAGCTTTTTTGGGAGTCTCCTCCGTTTTCTGGATGCCTCTGTCTCCATTGCAGGGTCCCCCATCTTTTGGTGAAGATTTGGCCCGGGTTGGGTGGTGATTTGTGCCGTTTTTGCTGTGTGTGCTCAGAGCTCACAGATCACACAACCATCTCAGTCTCCGGCGGCCACGCCCCCCGGTGCTCTGGCTCCTCTTGGCTCCTATTAGTAGAAATAAATATTTTCAGCACAGGACCTTGATTTAAATACATAAAGTGGTGTAATGCTGGGGAGTCATACTTTCTGCCCTCCCAGCGCAACAAGGCTAAGAGCTGGATAATGGAAGAGGTTACACAGGCTGCCCAGAGCAACTGCAGCTCTGGGCTTCCGATATCGCTATAAATAAAACACAATGGGATGTTGCGCTGCCTTAGTTTGCACTGTGCTGCCTTAGCGATAGCAAGTATTCAGACAGGTACAAGACAGGACTATAGATTGGAGCGTAACTAGTAGCAATCGCAGCTCACAGTCACATCCACAGAAGCAGAGCAAGCTGGCTAACAACAGTCACCAGCATGCGTTCACCCAGGCAAGACTACAGGATAGAACATAACTAATAGCAACTGCAGCCTATAGTTACGTTCCCAGAAACTAGAGTAGCAGGAATACTACCAGTCACCAATGTGGTGATGGCAGAATCCAAGATATCTGGATAATGGACTTCACTGACCCATCGCGGATGCAGCGAACATCCATCAAGCATGGAACTAGGCAATACACAATAATAAGAAAAATAACAAACGGCTCAACTAATGGATAAATATATATTAGCATGTCTGCATATATATATTTACCAAGAACTATCTAAAGCACAAGTAATAAGGTTGCATAGAACTACAATAACAGAACTATACAGAGTAAAAAGGTTCCCAGTAGATCAGCGTACTGACCACTATGACGGGAGGGGTACGAAATGGAAAGCAGACTTTTATGTCGGCATCAGCCAATGGTCCTGGATGCAGGTATGCAAATCTCCACACAGCTGAATGGTAATCACTCAATCCTGAACTGGCTTGATTACTATTTGCTAGTTGGCTGTGAATGCAAAGGACCCCCATAAGAAATACATGCAGAATTCCAGGGCTATCTGGCCAAAGCTCAGCTGCAACAAGCAATTGGTGGAATGATGACAGCATCCTGAGCTGCCCAGAACTGCAGAGCGATTGCAAATATCAATAAGACTTATTGCAAATGCACAACCGAATGCAAGCAGATAAGCCAGAACTGTCTGTTTGCAGCTCCACTGCAACGGACAGAATACGCTACAGGAGGGATCCTTACAATTGGTTTTATCAGTTGATAAAAAATACCTATACAGGTTCAGCTGAAAGTATTTTGTGGTTTCAGCAAGGTTCGGCATAAACATGATATACTGTATACATGATTTTTTCAAGAAGCCATGAATTTTCCAACTGACCAGTGATATCTTGTAACTCTGCTAAAAAGCAGCCATAAAAGACCTGTTAATGTTAAAGACTAAATGTTACAATTTATGATTTATACACAGATGCTATCTGGATGTGAAGACATTGCGATCATATATCTGATTTTGTCTTTGATGCAGTTGATGGTAGAGGCTTTTGTGCAGTTCTGTTAGTGGGGAGAGAACAAAATACAGTAATTATGTTTTTTACATTCTGAGATTCAATTCAAGAGACTTTGGAAACTGTTCTTGTATGTTCTGTAGGGTGTATTTCAGCTTGTATGTTTAGCACTGGGAAATAGTGATGGTCATATCTAGGAGAACTCATGGAGAAGCATGTAATCAGTTTGGTCAGGTGATAGATATGTAGTGATGTAGCGAACAAGACATTTTCGGTTCCACAATAGTTTGCAAACAGGCAAATCTGGCGAACCTCCATTGACTTCAATGGGCAGGTGAATTTTAAAACCTATAGGGACTGCTTCTGGCCATAAAAAAGTGATGGAAAACACCTGGATTGTGGCATGCCGGAGGGGGCTCCATGGCAAATGTTCCACCAAAAATTATGCAGAGTCATGTTTTAATCTCTAAAGGGCAGAAATCACAGTGCATTCCTGAATTTGTAGAATTAAGTGCTTTAAAACATCCAGCGTGCATACATAGCGATAAGGTAATGTAAGGGTTATGCCCGGTTCACACTGACAGACGAAACAGCGCGTTTAACGCACCGCAAACAACCACAAAGAGCTGTAGTGATAATGTCAGGTGAACAAATCATTGTTTTTACTAGTTGAAACCTCCAGGACATAGATGTTAGTCCTCTCGGCAGCAGTCTTTGTGTAATGGTGTGTAGTAGTGTGTAGTGGCCGACCATGCTTGTGAAATCCTAAGTATGTATGAATCGTAACACCATTTTGGCCTCTGTCCTTTCAAAGTTTTTTTGGTCTTTTCCTTTCAGACTGGCTGACTTTTTAACTCTCTCTAGCTGAGAGATAAGTTGACTATTGTTTGTGTTTACCTGCAGCGGCAAATGCTGCCAGAAGTTCAAAAGATCTGAACACTGAGGATGTCTTTTTACATTTCAAAGGGGGTACAATTGTGTAACATCATGTGTCAGATTGCGCCCACAGAATCATATATAAGTCTGTATGGGATTCAAAACTTCTTATTGTACAGTTCTGATTCAGTTCTGTATAATGCCTGAAAAAGAAACTTAATGTTTCAGACTGATTCACCGGAATCAACCTTTGTTTCTGCTCCTGGACTAACACCAGACCACACTTCACTGGCTTCTGGTGCTGATTCAATGCAGTGCTTTCCTCTCTGCAGTTTTTCACAGGAGGAGTTGTGATACCTTACCTTACCTTATCCCCCCCGTTCCCACCACCATCCAACACAATCAAGAAATGCTTAAAAATTGGTTTCCCAAATTTACTCAAGCTCAGGATTAGGTTTATGACTTACTATATAGTACATCTACTCTTGATGCATGCTGATAACATATTTTGTAGGTAAGATGGAAAGGTTTATTCAAACAGGGCCAGTATATAAACTCAGCTTTAAGCTCCAAAGCACTATAAACAAAACTCTTTTATATTTAAAGCAAACCGAATGTGAAAAAAAAAAAAACTTAAGTAATAATTAAATGTATGTGTAGTACGCCTATGAAATAGAACATTAGTAGCAATGAGAAGAATCTCATATTGTTTTCCAGTACATGAAGAGTTAAGAAACATCAGCTGTTATCTATGCAAAAAGAGCTTCTCTGAGCTCTACGACTTGGGTTGAATACAGTCCTGTTTTCTGAAGCATTTAAACAGCAAAGAAACAGTAATAGACAGTTTGAAAATAAGTTTCACTGCAGGAAAGCTCAAAGGGTTATTATTTCTGCTTTGTTTTATAGTTTAAAAAGTCCTTTTAGTCCTGCAACTGGAACAGAAGGATGCAATGTTATTACAAAAAAACAAAACAGAAAAAAGCTACAGTATATAATTTAAAAATAAAAATGAGACTTGTTTCCTTCCTTGTTACTTATGTTCTAATCCTTATCCATACTACACATACAATTCATTATATCATAAGATTTGTTTTTGCTTCAGGGTTCCTTTAAATTGACCCTTTAGGGGAAGTCCAGTTTTATTTTTTATGACACCGCACAGGGTCCCTTTAAATGATATCTCTGCTACTACTGCAAAATATAAATAAGTAAACAAAAGATGGAAAATCTGGGGCATGCCCTACATTTAGTCAAAGAATGCAACCAATACTAAACTTGACAGCTCACCAAACGATGACCTTAAAAAGTTTTGGCAAGTCAATTCTTAACATTGGCATGAAGTGACGGTTTAAAGAGAGTCTGAAGTGGCCAAATTACCTCTTTTTATTTCAGAGTCCTCTTGAGCAGTAATAGATAAGATGATTTGCCCCATCCCCTCGCCTGTACAAGGTCTTTATCCCCCCATATCCCGGGGGGAGGCAGAGCTTTGTGCTGTAGCTCTGCCTCCAGTCCATTCAATAACAGCTGATCGCCGCCTCTCCTCACCCCTCTCAGTGAAAGAAGACTGAGAGGGGTGGGGAGAGGTGGCGATCGGCAATGATTGAATGGACTGGAGGCAGAGCTACAGCACTAAGCACTGCCTCCTCCAGGAAGTACTGGAGGATTTTGCTCTGGTGATTACGGGGGGGGGGGGAGGGGATTAAAGACGTCGTACGGCCACAAGGATTAGAGATGGCCTGAACGGTTTGCCGGCGAACCGATTCACGTGAACGTCGCTGGTTCGCGTTCGCGGTAAACTGCAAACTGTATGCGAGTTCAACCCGCCCCCTATACTACATCATTAGGCTCAACTTTGACCCTCTACATCACAGTCAGCAGACACATGGGAGCCAATCAGGCTACACTCCCTCCTGGAGCCCCTTCCCCCCTTATAAAAGGCAGGCAGCGTCGACCATTTCACTTACTCGGGTCATGTGGCTGCAGTAATTAGAGAAGGGAGAGCTTGCTGCAGAGAAATTAAGGAAAGCTTAGTTAGACTCTTGTTAGTCTTGTTAGCTTGCTCCTTGTTGATACTTATTGCTAAAAAGCACCCCTCAACAGCTCTCTTGAGAGCTAATGTTGTTCTTGAGATCTTTTTTTGTGTGTGTGTGTGTGTCCCACAAACACTTGTTGCATATACAGCCCTGTCAGTCAGTCGCAGCTGGCCCTTGGCCCCTTGGTAATTCCTACTGTGCCACTGCCAGGCCCAGCACATTCAGTGACTACCTGTTCACAGTACCTGTGTGTGTGACAGCTGCACATTTGTAATACCAATCCTTGCATATCTGTTCAGTGCACCTACCTATGTGTGCACGCAGTGTTATATTATATACCAGTCACTGCACCTGTTCACGGTACTTGTGTGTGTGACTGCTGCACATTGTATTGATACCAGTTACTGCATACCTGTTCAGTACACCTGCCTGACAGCACGCAGTGTTATATTATATACCAGTCGCTGCATAACTGTTCACTGCACCTGTGTAACCGCACATTGTTGTACCAGCATTCAATGACACCTTTTCACTGCACCTGTGTAACCGCACATTGTTGTACCAGAAGTAGTGTTGGGCAAACAGTGTTCGCCACTGTTCGGGTTCTGCAGATCTGTTCTGTTCTGGTGATGTTCGAGTTCGGCCGAACACCTGATGGTGCTGCCGAACAGGGTCCTGTTCGCCCGAACATGCCGCAATACGGCCCCCCTATGGGGTCGCAGGCATAAGGGGGAGCATGCCCCGATCGCGGGGGGGGTCGGAAATTCCCCCCACCCCCTCCGCTAGCGCTCCCCCCTCTGCTCGCTTCCCCATACAACAGTTTAAGGCAAGTTAAATAGTACTTGGTGGCTGGCACTGGCAGTGGAGTGAGGAGGAGGAGGAGGAGTCCGAGTAGCAGAGTGATGCGTTGAGGCCGGGCAGCAGGCGGTTCAGCGGTAGTACCCTTGTGGTACTTCCGCCCTTTCTCTGACCTCACGTCCTCTGCATACGAGGGTACGCGTCACGCGTACCCTCGTATGCGTCATCACGTAGAGGACGTGAGGTCAGAGAAAGGGCGGAAGTACCACAAGGGTACTACCGCTGAACCGCCCGCTGCCCAGCCTCAACGCGTCACTCTGCTACTCGGACTCCTCCTCCTCCTCACTCCACTGCCAGTGCCAGCCACCAAGTACTATTTAACTTGCCTTAAACTTTTTTTATGGGGAAGCGGGCAGAGGGGGGAGCGCTAGCGGAGGGGGTGGGGGGAATTTCCGACCCCCCCCGCGCGATCGGGGTATGCTCCCCCCTTATGCCTGCGACCCCATAGGGCCCCCAAAATGGGCATGTTCGGGGGTCCCATTGACTTCCATTGAGTTCGGCGTTCGGGCCGAACATGCCGAACATCTGGCCCATGTTCGGCCTGTTCGGCCCGAACCCGAACATCCAGGTGTTCGCCCAACACTAACCAGAAGTCACCTTTTCACTGCACCTGTGTAATCGCACATCGTATTAGTCAAGTCAGTGCATACCTTTCACTTCATCCCCCCCAATATGGACAAAACAAGAGTCAGAGCCAGAGCCAGGCCACCCGGAAGGTCTGTTTGAGGTCCCGCTGTCGTGATTTAGTGTGGACCAAAGTACAGTGTTCAGAAGAAGGCACGTGCCGTCAACCCTCAATATTGTCAGGATGTAGTTGATGATTTAACACAGAACACCTCATCTTCCTCAGCTTCCGCACGGAAGTGTGACATATCTTCCTCCTCCTGCTCTGATTCTGGCACCCCACTTAACACTCTGTTGGCAGCCATCACCAAAGTGCCATCATCCCAGGGCTCAGCGGTGTGGAAATGTTTTTGTGTGTCTGCCTCAGATGAGAGCAATGCCATCTGTACTCTCTGCCACCAAAAATTGAGCCGTGGAAAGACCAAGACCCGCGTAGGGACAACTATCTTACGAAGGCACGTGATTACAAAGCACAAACTGCAATGGGGTGACCACATGAGGAAAAGCAGCACACAAAAGCAAAACCACACACCGCAGTGGAAGATACAATCACACAATTATTTCTCAAAAAAGGTGATACCCAAACTGTACCGTGATGTTGAAAGGCAAGTGGTGTCATCTCTGGCACACAGCGTTGGGTCAAGGGTCCATCTGACCACAGATGCCTGGTCTGCAAAGCACGGTCAGGCCTGCCCGAAGACTAAGTCAGTCCCCACACACAGCATCTCTGCCTGCATGCCAGGTGACTGCTAGAGTTGGGCCGAACGGTTCGCCTGCGAACGGTTCCATGCGAACTTCAGTGGTTCGCGTTCGCGTCCCGCAGGCGAACCTTTGCGGAAGTTCGGTTCGCCCCATAATGCACATGGAGGGTCAACTTTGACCCTCTACATCACAGTCAGCAGGCCCAGTGTAGCCAATTAGGCTACACTAGCCCCTGGAGCCCCACCCCCCCTTATATAAGGCAGGCAGCGGCGGCCATTACGGTCACTCGTGTGCTGCCTGCGTTAGTGAGAGTAGGGCGAGCTGCTGCAGACTGTCTCTCAGGGAAAGATTAGTTAGGCTTAACTTGTTCCTGTCTGGCTGCATACCTGTTCTGTGAACCCACCACTGCATACCTGTGCTGTGAACCCACCACTGCATACCTGTGCTGTGAACCCACCACTGCATACCTGTGCTGTGAACCCACCACTGCATACCTGTTCAGTGAACCCACCACTGCATACCTGTGCTGTGAACCCACCACTGCATACCTGTTCTGTGAACCCACCACTGCATACCTGTTCTGTGAACCCGCCACTGCATACCTGTTGTGTTCAGTGAACCTGCCACTGCATACCTGTTCTGTTCAGTGGACCCGCCACTGTATACCTGTTTAGTGACCCCGCCACTGCATACCTGTTGTGTTCAGTGAACCTGCCACTGCATACCTGTTCTGTGAACCTGCCACTGTATACCTGTTCTGTTCAGTGAACCCGCCACTGCATACCTGTTCTGTTCAGTGGACCCGCCACTGTATACCTGTTCAGTGAACCCACCACTGCATACCTGTGCTGTGAACCCACCACTGCATACCTGTTCTGTGAACCCACCACTGCATACCTGTTCAGTGAACCCACCACTGCATACCTGTTGTGTTCAGTGAACCCGCCACTGCATACCTGTTCTGTTCAGTGGACCCGCCACTGTATACCTGTTTAGTGACCCCGCCACTGCATACCTGTTGTGTTCAGTGAACCTGCCACTGTATACCTGTACTGTTCAGTGAACCCGCCACTGCATACCTGTTCTGTGAACCCACCACTGCATACCTGTTCAGTGAACCCACCACTGCATACCTGTTCTGTTCAGTGAACCCGCCACTGTATACCTGTTCAGTGAACCCGCCACTGCATACCTGCTGTGTTCAGTGAACCCGCAACTGTATACCTGTACTGCTTAGTGAACCCGCCACTGCATACCTGTTCTGTTCAGTGAACCCGCCACTGCATACCTGTTCTGTTCAGTGGACCCACCACTGTATACCTGTTTAGTGAACTCGCCACTGCATACCTGTTGTGTTCAGTGAACCCGCCACTGTATACCTGTACTGTTCAGTGAACCCGCCACTGCATACCTGTTCTGTGAACCCACCACTGCATACCTGTTCAGTGAACCCACCACTGCATACCTGTTCTGTTCAGTGAACCCGCCACTGTATACCTGTTCAGTGAACCCGCCACTGCATACCTGTTGTGTTCAGTGAACCCGCCACTGTATACCTGTACTGTTTAGTGAACCCGCCACTGCATACCTGTTGTGTTCAGTGTACCTGCCACTGCATACCTGTTCTGTGAACCCGCCACTGCATACCTGTTGTGTTCAGTGTACCTGCCACTGCATACCTGTTCTGTGAACCCGCCACTGCATACCTGTTGTGTTCAATGAACCCGCCACTGCATACCTGTTCTGTTCAGTGGACCCGCCACTGTATACCTGTTTAGTGAACCCGCCACTGCATACCTGTTGTGTTCAGTGAACCTGCCACTGCATACCTGTTCTGTGAACCCGCCACTGTATACCTGTTCTGTTCAGTGAACCCGCCACTGCATACCTGTTCTGTTCAGAGGACCCGCCACTGTATACCTGTTTAGTGACCCCGCCACTGCATACCTGTTGTGTTCAGTGAACCTGCCACTGTATACCTGTACTGTTCAGTGAACCCACCACTGCATACCTGTTCTGTGAACCCACCACTGCATACCTGTTCAGTGAACCCACCACTGCATACCTGTTCTGTTCTGTGAACCCGCCACTGTATACCTGTTCAGTGAACCCGCCACTGCATACCTGTTGTGTTCAGTGAACCCGCCACTGTATACCTGTACTGTTTAGTGAACCCGCCACTGCATACCTGTTCTGTTCAGTGAACCCGCCACTGCATACCTGTTCTGTTCAGTGGATCCGCCACTGTATACCTGTTTAGTGAACCCGCCACTGCATACCTGTTGTGTTCAGTGAATCCGCCACTGTATACCTGTACTGTTCAGTGAACCCACCGCATCAGTGCGCATACCTGTGCAGTTAAGTGAACCCACCTACCTACGTGAGTGCACGCAGTGTGATATACCACTCCGTGCATACCCGATATGGACAAAACAGGTAGAGGAAGAGGTAGTGCCAGAGCCAGAGGAAGGCCACCCGGCAGGTCTGCGCGAGGTCGTGTAAATGTAATTTCATGTGGACCTGGCCCACAGTACAGTGCTAGGAAGAAGGCACGTCCCATCACGTCCCAAGATTGTCAGGACGTGGTTGAGTATTTAGCGACACAGAACACCTCATCTTGCTCAGCCACCAGCGCTACTACTTGCACCACTTCCGCTGCATTTGACACTTCGCAAGAATTATTTAGTGGTGAAATCACTGATGCACAGCCATTGTTGTTACAGCCAGATGAATTTTCACCAGCTCATATGTCTGCGTTACGCGGCAACACTATGGATGTAACGTGTAAGGAGGATGAAGGACCTACTGATGGTGCATGTTTGGATTTTTCTGAGTCAAGCGAAGCTGGGCAGGATGACTACGATGATGACGATGATAGGGATCCTCTGTATGTTCCCAATAGAGGAGATGAAGAGGGGGACAGTTCAGAGGGGGAGTCAGAGAGTAGTAGGAGGAGAGAAGTTGCTGAAAGAAGCTGGGGCAGCTCTTCGTCAGAAACAGCTGGTGGCAGAGTCCGGCACCATGTATCGCCACCTATGTACAGCCAACCAACTTGCCCTTCAGCATCAGCTGCTGAGGTCCCCATAGTGCCCACATCCCAGGGTGGCTCAGCGGTGTGGAAATTTTTTAATGTGTGTGCCTCAGATCGGACCAAAGCCATCTGTTCGCTCTGCCAACAAAAATTGAGCCGTGGAAAGGCCAACACTCACGTAGGGACAAGTGCCTTACGAAGGCACCTGGAGAAAAGGCACAAACAGCAATGGGATGGCCACCTGAGCAAAAGCAGCAGCAGCACACAAAAGCAAAGCCACCCTCCTTCTCCTCTTCCTCCTCCATCAGGTGCATTATCTGCTTCTGCCGCTTTCTCCCTTCCACCTTCACAGGCACCCTCCTCCACTCCGCCTCTGCCCTTGAGCGGTTCCTGCTCCTCTGCCCACAGCAGCAGTCAGGTGTCCGTGAAGGAAATGTTTGAGCGGAAGAAGCCAATTTCGGCCAGTCACCCCCTTGCTCGGCGTCTGACAGCTGGCGTGGCGGAACTGTTAGCTCGGCAGCTGTTACCATACCGGCTGGTGGACTCTGAGGCCTTCCGTAAATTTGTGGCCCACGGAACACCGCAGTGGAAGATGCCAGGCCGCACTTATTTTTCGAGAAAGGCCATACCCCAACTGCACCGTGAAGTTGAGAGGCAAGTGGTGTCATCTCTTGCGAAGAGCGTTGGGTCAAGGGTACACCTGACCACGGATGCCTGGTCTGCCAAGCACGGACAGGGCCGCTACATTACGTACACAGCCCATTGGGTCAACCTGGTGGTGAACGATGGCAAGCAGGGCGCAGCGGACCAAATTGTGACACCTCCACGGCTTGCAGGCAGGCCTCCTGCCACCTCCTCTCCTCCTGCTACATGCTCTTCGCTGTCCTTCTCCTCCTTGGCTGAGTGGCAAATCTCCTCTCCAGCTACACAGCCCCAGCTCCGCAGGGCCTATGCTGCATGCCAGGTAAGACGGTGTCACGCCATCTTAGACATGTCTTGTCTCAAAGCGGAGAGTCACACTGGAGCAGCTCTCCTGGCTGCTCTTAAGAAACAGGTGGATGAGTGGCTGACCCCGCACCACCTGGAGATAGGCAACGTGGTGTGCGACAACGGCAGCAATCTGCTTGCCGCTTTGCATATGGGGAAGCTGACACACATACCCTGCATGGCACATGTCATGAATCTAGTGGTTCAAAGATTTGTGGCAAAGTACCCTGGCTTAGCGAATGTCCTGAAGCAGGCCAGGAAGTTCTGTGGGCATTTGAGGCGGTCTTACACAGCCATGGCACGCTTTGCGGAAATTCAGCGCAAAAACAACATGCCGGTGAGACGCCTCATTTGCGATAGCCCGACTCGCTGGAACTGGACCCTGCTCATGTTCTCCCGCCTGCTAGAACAGAAGAAAGCCGTGACCCACTACCTCTACAACTACAGTAGAATGAAACAGTCTGGGAAGATGGGGATGTTCTGGCCCGACAACTGGACACTGATGAAAAATGCATGCAGGCTCATGCGGCCGTTTGAGGAGGTGACCAACCTGGTGAGCCGCAGTGAGGGCACCATCAGCGACTTAATTCCCTACGCTTACTTCTTGGAGAGTGGCGGATGAAGCTGTGAATGAGCGTGACCAGGAACCGTTACGGCAGGAACAGGCATGGGACCAATTTTCATCAGACCCAGCTGTTTCCTCAACACCTGCGGCAGCACAGAGGGGGGAGGAGGAGGAAGAAGAGAAGTCGTGTGCAGAAGACGAGTCAGACTCAGAGGATGATGAGCAAGGTGTTTCTTTGGGGGAGGAGGAGGAGGAGGAGGAGGGGACAGCGGCAGGAGAACAACCGCAGCAGGCGTCGCAAGGGGCTTGTGCTGCTCAACCTTCCCGTGGTATTGTTCGCGGCTGGGGGGAGGAGGTTGACTTACCTGACGTCACTATGGAAGAGCAAGAGGAGATGGAGGGTACTGGATCCGACTTTGTGCAGATGTCGTCTTTTATGCTGTCCTGCCTGTTGAGGGACCCCCATATAAAAAACCTCAAGGGGAATGAGCTGTACTGGGTGGCCACACTACTAGACCCTCGGTACAGGCACAAAGTGGCGGACCTGTTACCAACTCACCGGAAGGTGGAAAGGATGCAGCACATGCAGAACCAGCTGTCAACTATGCTTTACAATGCCTTTAAGGGTGATGTGACAGCACAACGCCAGCAAGGTACCACTGCCACTAATCCTCCTCCCGTGTCCATGCAGTCAAAGACAGGACGCTCCAGTGATCTCATGGTGATGTTGGACATGCGGACGTTCTTTAGTCCAACGCCTCGCCGTAGCCCTTCCGGATCCACCCTCCACCAATGCCTGGAACGGCAGGTAGCCGACTACCTGGCCTCAAGTGTGGATATAGACACTGCTGTGAACAGCGATGAGGAACCCTTGAACTACTGGGTGTGCAGGCTTGACCTGTGGCCAGAGCTGTCCCAATTTGCCATCCAACTTCTCTCCTGCCCTGCCGCAAGCGTCCTGTCAGAAAGGACCTTCAGCTGGAGGCATTGTCACAGAGAAGAGAAGTCGCCTAAGTCACAAAAGTGTTAAGTACCTCACCTTTATCAAAATGAATGAGGCATGGATCCCGGAGGGCTGCTGCCTGCCCCAAGACTAAGTCAGTCCCCGCACACACAGCATCTCTGCCTGCACGCCGTGTGACTGGCTGCCTGGCCTGCCCCAAGAAGACTAAGTCGCTCCCAGTCCCTCCACACAGCATGTCTGCCTGCAGGCCGCTTGACTACCTTCTCCGCCACAACCAACAGAGTCCGGGACTCCAGGCGGATTGCTGAATTTTTTAGGCCGCTGCTAGCAGCGGCCGCTGTAATAATTTTTCTGGTGCGTGTACAAGACTGCCTAATTTTTTCTGGCTGCACTGCGGGCAGCTGCAACAACAAAAGAAAAGGCATGTACATGCGCCCATTCCCCTTCGTGATCATTACCTTGCCGTGGTGAAGGGGCTTGCGTATCACAATGAAGCAATGACCGGCGCCTAGATGAGTGTCTCGGGGGGCACACAAAAGATAATAAGGTCTTTGCTTCATTGTGGTCAGACCAAATTTGATCAGCTGGACAGTCACTGTTCTGTCATTCAGCTACATCAGCCAGGCGACCATATGGGCTGTAAAGCCACCAAAACCTGCACTCTCGCCATGGTGCGCACCAGTCCAGCACGGCCGTCACTACACAAACAGCTGTTTGCAGTGCGTTACACGGTGAGTTTGGTGTGTCAGTGTGAAGCAGTACCTTAATTACACTACCTGATTGATGTATACACATGCAAGATGTTTTAAAGCACTTTAGGCCTGTCATTTAGCATTCAATGTGATTTCTGCCCTTAAAACGCTGCTTTGCGTCAAATCCAGATTTTTCCCGGGGACTTTTGGCATGTATCCCACTCCGCCATGCCCCCCTCCAGGTGTTAGACCCCTTGAAACATCTTTTCCATCACTTTTGTGGCCAGCATAATTTTTTTTTTTTTCAAAGTTCGCATCCCCATTGAAGTCTATTGCGGTTCGCGAACTTTAACGTGAACCAAACCTTCCGCGGAAGTTCGCGAACCAGGTTCGCGAACCTAAAATCGGAGGTTCGGCCCAACTCTAGTGACTGCCTGCCCCAAGACTAAGTCTGTCTCCACACAGCATCTCTGCCTGCAGGCCGCTTGACTGCCTTCTCCGCCACCACCAACAGGGTCCAGGACTGCAGAAGGATGCCTGCATTTTTAAGGCTGCTGCTAGCAGCAGCCGCTAACAAAACCAAAAACAATTTTTTTCTTGTGTGTGTGTACATGCTTGCCTAATTTTTCTGGCTGCACTGCAGCTGCAACAAGAAAACAAAAGGCATGTACATCTGTCAATTCCCATTAGTGATCACTACCTTGCCGCGGTGAAGGGGCTTGCGTATCACAATGAAGCAATGACCGCCGGCTATATGAGTGTCTTGGGGGGGCACACCCAAGATAATAAGGTTGTTGCTTCATTTTGAACAGACCAAATTCGATCAGCTGGACAGTCACTGTTGTTCTGTCATTGAGCTACCTCAGCCCGACCATATGTGCTGGAAAGCCGCCATCACCTGCACTCTCGCCATCGTGCGCACCAGTCTAGCATGGCCATCACTACAAAAACAGCTGTTTGCAGTCACTGCATACCTTTCACTGCATCTGTGAATGCACAATTTATTATACCTGGCAGTCAGTGCATACCTTTCACTTGAATGGATGGCAGACTTGCCCTCCATAACAGACTGTCGTTAAAGAATTTAAAGTTTATCGGTCTCATATACAGCAGGGCCTCGAATAAGTCCTCCTGTATTGTTATTTTTCGTCACTACCTCCCTGAGTCAGGACTTGCGTGCCGTGCCTGCTGCCTTCCTTGGATGTGTGGTGGTAGCCATTCCTGCTCCTTTGCCCACAGCAGCAGCCAGGTGTCCATGAAGGAAATCTTTGAGCGGAAGAAGCCAATGTCTGCCAGTCACCCCTTTGCCCGGTGTCTGACAGCTGGCTTGGCGGAACTGTTAGCTCGCCAGCTGTTACCATACCAGCCGGTGGACTCTGAGGCCTTCCGAAAAATCTCCTTATTTTTCTAAAAAGGCGATACCCAAACTGTACCGTGATGTTGCAAGGCAAGTGGTGTCATTCTCTGGCACACAGCATTGGGTCAGAGGTCCATCTGACCACAGATGCCTGGTCCGCAAAGCATGGTCAGGGCAGGTACATTACTTATACAGCACATTTGGGTCCCTTCTTGGATGTGTGATTGTAGCCTTTTCTCAGGCTACCTGTAATACTAGGGGGTCATACTTTCTGACCACCCAGCGCAACAAGCGCAGCGCAGCGCTAAGAGCTGCATAATGGGAGAGGTTACACGGGCTGCCCAGAGCAACTGCAGCTCTGGGCTTCCGATATCGCTACAAATAAAACACAATTGCAGCGCAGTGTGATGTTGTGCTGCCTTAGCGATAGCAAGCATTCAGACAGGTACAAGACAGGACTATAGATTGGAGCATAACTAGTAGCAACCGCAGCTCACAATCACGTCCACAGAAGCAGAGCAAGCAGGCTAACAACAGTCACTAGCAAGCATCCACCCAGGCAAGACTACAGGATAGAACATAACTAATAGCAACTGCAGCCTATAGTTATGTTCCCAGAAACTAGAGTAGCAGGAACACTACCAGTCACCAATGTGGTGATGGCAGAATCTAAGCTATCTGGATAATGGACTTCACTGACCCACCGCGGATGCAGCAGACGTCCATCAAGCATGGAACTAGGCAATACACAGGGGCGTTGCTAGCCCCAAAGATCAGTGGCATGTGCCCCGGATCTATTCTGGGGTGCCCCTGATGTCCCCTAGGCAGAGTAGAGGAACCACAGCACCCATCATGGCACCACACAGTACCCAGCATGCCCCACAGAGGCAACACAGCACCCAGCATGGCACTACCCAGTACCCAGCAAGGCATTATAGCACCCAGTATGCCCCATAGAGGCATCATAGCACCCTGCATGACATCATAGGACCCAGCATGGCACCACAACACATGGCAATGGGGGGTATTCTGGGTGCTATGGTGCCTCTATGTAGGCATACTGGATGCTGTGATGCCTTTATGAGGGCATGCTGGGTGCTGCGGTGCCAAGCTGGGTGCTATGATGCCTCTTTGGTGCATGCTGGGTGCTGTGGTGCATTTATGGGGGCAGGTAGGAAACTGTGGTTCTTCTATGGAGACATGCTGGCAGTTGTGGTGCCTCAATGGGAGGCCAATAGGAGCATGGGAGGGTGTCCACTAGAAGGTCAGAGAATGTTATGGGGGGACTGCCAGACAACCTGGTGGCAGGCCAGCCCACCCAGCAAAAAGCTGGACCAGCCAGCACAGAAGCCTGGTAACTCTGCTTATTTA
Organism: Hyperolius riggenbachi; assembly: GCF_040937935.1. Taxonomy (NCBI): domain Eukaryota; kingdom Metazoa; phylum Chordata; class Amphibia; order Anura; family Hyperoliidae; genus Hyperolius; species Hyperolius riggenbachi. The sequence goes on along the minus strand of NC_090646.1, from coordinate 114,879,886 downwards.
CGTGATATTCTGCATTTTTGGCGTATTTTTTGCATTGATGGAGAGGGCAGCTTTATGCAACATTTTGCTGTGCAGGCCTACTTAGACCGCTGTTAAGTTCACATAAATTTGGCTCCAACCATGGCCACACCCATATTCCGGTGCATGGCCACACCAATTTTTTAGCTGGAGTGCCCAAAAGTGCCCCGGATCTCTTTGGATCCTAACAACGCCCTTGGCAATACACAATAATAAGAAAAATAACAAACGGCTCAACTAACGGATAAATATATATTAGCAAGTCTGCATATACATTTATCAAGAACTAACTAAAGCACAAGTAATAAGGTTGCATAGAACTACAATAACAGAACTATACAGAGTAACAAGGTGCCCAGCAGATCAACGTACTGACAACTATGACGGGTGGGGTATGAAATGGGAGGCAGACTTTTATGCCGGCATCAGCCAATGGATGCAGGTATGCAAATCTACACACAGCTGAAATGTAATCACTCAATCCTGAGCTGGCTTGATTACCATTTGCTAGGTGGCTGTGATTGCAAAGGACCCCCATAAGAAATACATGCAGTAATATGTAACAACATGCATGCAGGAAATCCAGGGCTATCTGGCCGCAGCTCAGCTGCAACAAGCAATTGGTGAAATGATGACAGCATCCTGAGCTGCCCAGAACTGCAGAGCGATTGCAAATGACAATGAGACCCATTGCAAATGCACAACCGAATGCAAGCAGATAAGCCAGAACTGTCCGTTTGCAGCTCCACTGCATCGGACAGAATACACTACAGGAGGGATCCTTACACTCCCACTCCAGACCGGAATCAAACCCTGATTCCCCGGCCATTACCCGTAGTCACCATGGTACTGAGAAAGTACCATCGAAAGTTTCACACAGTTGAATGAATGGCAGACTTGCCCTCCATAAGATTCTCGTTGAAGGTACTGAACTGCCAGCAGAAAAAGTAATTTAAGAAAATAGATGTAAGCTTTAACAATGGTAGAGAAAGAACCATCGAAAGTTTATAAGGCAGTCAGGCATTAGCTGACATCACTGAGGAAGAGCACTCTCACCATGGTGCGCACCAGTCCAGCACGGCCATCACTACACAAACAGCTGTTTGCGGTGCATTACACAGTGAGTTTGGTCTGTCAGGGCTCGTTTCCACTGTAGCGGTGCAGAATCGCCTGAATTCCACAGCGAACGAATTCGCATGCGGATGCGTTTCCACATGCTGTTTTTCCTGCGATTTTGCATGCGATTTCGCATGGCTAGGAAGCAGGCGAATTTACCCATGTCACTGCCTGTGTAAAGTTCCATACCCTTACATGCGAAATCGTACGCGAAATCGCGGGGAAAACCGCATGACAAAGACGCATGCGATTTCCCTATTAAAAGCATTGTGGGCGATTCGCCCGCATTCCTGCCGCACGCAAAATCTGACGGCTCTGCCGTGCAGATTTTCCCCGCACACCAAAACGCACCCGCACAACGCACAAGTGGAAACAATCCCATCCACTTGTATTGCCTATGTGAATCCGCATGCAGTACCTGCATGCGGATTCGCTATAGTGGAAACGAGCCCTCAGTGTGAAGCAGTACACTAATTACACTACCTGGTTGATGTATACACATGCAAGATGTTTTAAAGCACTTTAGGCCTCCAATTTAGCATTCAATGTGATTTCTGCCCTTAAAACGCTGCTGTGTGTCAAATTCTGATTTTTTTTTCCCCAGGGACTTTTGGCGTGTATACCACTCCGCCATGCCCCCCTTTCAGGTGTTAGATACCTTGAAACATATTTTCTATCACTTTTCTGGCCAGCTTAAGTGTTTCTAGTTTTCAAAGTTCGCCTCCCCATTGAAGCCTATTGTGGTTTGCGAAAGTTTGCGCGAACTGAACTTTTGTGGAAGTTACGTTCGAGGTTCGCGAACCGAAAATCGGATGTTCGAGCCATGTCTAACGAGGATGCAGCAATTCATCTTTGCTATTACTGCTCAAGAGGACTCTTAAAGAGAACCCGAGGTGTGTTTAAAGAATGTTATCTGCATACAGAGGCTGGATCTGCCTATACAGCCCAGCCTCTGTTGCTATTCCAAACCCCACTAAGGTCCCCCTGCACTCTGCAATCCTTTATAAATCACAGCCGTGCTGTGAGGCTGTGTTTACATCTGTAGTGTCAGTCTCAGCTGCTCCCCCGCCTCCTGCATAGCTCTGGTCCCTGCCCCCGTCCCTTCCCTCCAATCAGCAGGGAGGGAAGGGATGCAGGCGGGGAGTGGAGTTCTGCAGGAGGCGGGGAGAGCAGCAGACTGACACTATAGAGATAAACACAGCCAGCTCTGACAAGCTGTTTGTCAGCAACGTGGCTGTGATTTATGAGGAATTGCAGAGTGCAGGGGGACCTTAGGGGGGTTTGGGATAGCAACAGAGGCTGGGCTGTATAGGCAGATCCAGCCTCTGTATGCAGATAATATTCTTCAAACCCACCTCGGGTTCTCTTTAAATAAAAAGAGGTAATTTGGGACACTTCAGACTCTCTTTAAATAATATTCATGTGCCTAATTTTGTACAGAAGGCAAGGAGAACATTTGGGTTTCTGGTCTTCCTAAGCAGATTCCGATGGTGCTGTTTAATAATACATTGTCATCCGTGTTCCATGATCCACACTTGCTGCTTTATTGGATGTTTTGCTGGTCTCAGGGATAAAAGGATTAATGTATTTTTCTTTACTGGAAGACAGAATAAATCCCTGTGTGAATAACAAAGATGGGTGAAGCGAATGATGCATGGATGCTTAAGTAGTCTCACAAACATTTTATTTACCACTAGATTTTGTGTGGTCGCAATTCTTGGCAGAAAATATAAAGTGCTAGCCAGTTACAAAACAGTTCTTTTCTTTTCTTATTGGAGCAGTTTGCAGAAACCTGAAGAGACTTACGCAGTGAGAAGCTCGAGAAAAGCGGCTGAATCTGCATTGTGCTACAGAAACACAATGTTTATTTTGTTCTCCTGGTGTAATCATTATCTGGCAGAAAATTACTGCTCTCTAACTCCCTCTTTTTCTTTTCCTGTCTTTATCGTGCCTTTTTCTCTCATTTGTACTGCCCTAATTGTCTTGTCATGTCCTCTTTTTCCAACCATCCTGCTGCATACACTACTTCAGTCGCCCTAAAGTAAACCTGTGAGTTATATTTGTACAAAAATAAGATACTTACCTTGGGAGGGGGAAGCTTCTTAAGGAGCCTCAACCAAGCCATTTGCTAGCAGACCGTACTGCGTCTTGGCAGTAGCATGGACTTGCACAGGCTCTGGTAGAAAAAGCTGAGCCCTATCAGGTCCATGCTACTGCTCATGTGTGATCCGCCCACTAGTGCCAACAAATGACTTTTTCCACCTGAGCTTGAGGAAGTCCACATGCATGAGTAATCCACCGGTGTCAACAAGCACCTTCTCGGGGGTCCAAGCGCTGGAAAGGGCCAGTGGTTGAGGATGGGGAAGCCTCTCCTGTGTACAGATATTTCCCCCTCCTGGAATGAGTACCCTGTAGGAGGTCTTAGGAGGAGGTCTTTAGGAGGTCTTATCTTATCTTACTAATTTTATAAATGTGAAAGTTTGGATATTTGGATGTTTGTTACTCAATAATGCAAAAATGGCTGAACAGATTTGAATGAAATTTGGCACACATATAGTACATTACCTGAAATAATATATAGGATACTTTTTATCCCCGTAAGAAAAAAGTGGGCGGAGGCAAATACAAATTTCACTGGGAAAATGTAAACTGCAGCCATTCTTACACTGTTATTGGCAGGGTTCTCAAACTTTGCACAGTTGGTCACTGGGTAATTGGTATTAATATTCAGAAAAATGGGAGGAGCCTACATAACCCAATCAAAATTCACCTATTGATTTTCAAGGGGAAAATTGAATTGCTGCGATTCTTGCACTGTTAATGGCACAAGCCACGTGGTACAGTTGGTCATTTGGGTGACTGGGGTTCAAATTCAGAAAAGGAGGTGGAGCTGTGCAGTTATTTATTTGTAAAAAATGTTTAGAACCATGCATGCTTTTCATTCCACTTCTCACGTGTACACCACTTTGTACTGGTCTTTCACGTGGAATTCCAATAAAATTGATTTATGTGTGTGGCAGTAATGTGACAAAATGTGGAAAACTTCAAGGGGGCCAAATACTTTTGCAAACCACTGTATATACAGTATATATATATTTCACAGCTGTTAGCTATGCTTTAAGTTTTAAAGCGACACAGACACATAACCATTGCCAATGACTATGATGTGAGGGTTGTTAAAAAAAAGGTATCACTTTTATGATCTTTAGAGTGAGATTGATTTGGTTTTCCTGGTTAAACCACGGTGAAGCTGAGCTGAATAGGTTAACCCATGCAGAACCATGGCAAGTTCTTGTCAGGTATTTATGTGAGCATTTCCTTCTAAGCTTGAACTTAGTTTGTGCATCTCCTGAGCAGAATGTAACAGTCCTGAGGTAAAACTGTAGAAAGTGACGTTATCTCAGTCAGGCTTATGCTAAGGACTAGTGAGGCATTCATCTAGCGAACAAAGTAGGAATGACAAGTGACTGGCCATCCATACTGAAGTGTTTAGGGAGCATGCATCCCTATCCCCTGCAATGCATCCTGCATCCCATACTTACTAGAACTACGGCAGCACTACTGTGGCCTGGAACCGCTAGCTCCTATAAAGTAATTCTAGATCACATCCGGCTGGGTAAGGAGGCCACATACCCTATGACATCATAGAAAAGAGTGCTAAGAACAGTGAGGGCCAATTTCCACTTGTGCGGTGCGAATCACCGCGGAAAAAAATCGCACGCGGATGCAAATTTCGCATGCGTTTGTATGCGAATTTGCATGAATGACACTGTATGCGAATTTAACCATGGCAGTGCCTGTGTGCTTTTCAATTGATTCCATGAAAATTTGCATACACCCGCATAGCGGTATGCGGTATGCGAATTCTGAATTTCTGATGGCCCTGCTATGCGAATTTTTGAGGCGGACAGAAGTGCTCAGAAATCCTAACAAGTGGAAACAGTCCCATTCACTTGTATTGGCTATGCGAATTCGCATGCAGCAAACGCATGTGAATTCGCGATAGTGGAAATGGGCCCTAAGAAGTGCAGGATGGTGCTGAAGTAGTCAGCACTAGCACAGCTCTATGATCTTTTTATTTGCTAGCAGCCGGGCTTTAATCATGCAGAATAAGGTCTGTTTAATGAAATGGCATGTGTATCAGTGCCATTCAAGCAGTTTTGTAACTTTGTATTTCTAGAAACTATATTTACATTTCAGCCAGCAACCTGCTATGATTTTGGAGACATAGCAAATGATTCCTGAAAACGAGACAACAGCATACCATGTGGAGAATGACACATCCAAACCTGTGCGCTCGTATTCTTAGAAGTTCATCTACAGAGACAACCAGGTACCACTTTCTATTCAGGTGTTCAGTCAGATCACCTGCATCTCAGGAAAAGGCACAGCACTGAAACGGCATTAGTCCGAGTAATGAATGATCTACTTACTGCAAGGGACAAGGGCGATTGCTCAATTCTGATTCTTCTTGACTTGTCTGCAGCATTTGTTACTGTGGACCATGAAATACTAATCCAGCGACTGAAGAATTACTGTGGCCTAAGGGGTACTGTTCTTAGCTGGTTTCAGACCTTCCTATCTGGCAGGACACAGCAAGTATGTCTGGGCACACACTACTCTAATCCAGTGCCACTTGCCTATGGAGTTCCACAGGGTTCTGTACTATCACCATTACTCTTTGCAGTCTACATGCTCCCACTGGGCAAAATAATCCAGAACTATGGCCTAGGATACCATTGTTATGCAGATGACACACAACTGTATCTGTCCTTCAAGCCTGGCACCCAAGACCCATCAGCATCCATAAATGCGTGTCTGGTGGATTTACAAAATTGGATGAACACCAGCTGACTGAGGCTGAACTCTGACAAAACAGAGGTGTTGGTGGTAGGTGGTCCACACATGATGGATAAAGTTCAAAACGCTCACCACCTCAAACTAGCAATTGGGGGAGATACTGTACAGTATAAAGACTCTGTGCGAAACCTTAGGGTGATCCTGGGTGGAAATCTAAAACTCAAACAGCAGATATCAGCTGTCGTCAAGTCTTCCTTCTTCCATCTAAGAAATATAGCGAAAAACAAACACCTTATCCCAGCTGAAGACCTACCTGTCCTGGTTCATGCATTTGTATCCTCCCGCCTAGACTACTGCAACGCCTTGTTCATCGGATCTACAGATAAGGTTCTGCGCCCCTTACAGCTAGTACAGAATGCTGCAGCCAGACTCCTAGCCAATGCCTTCCACCGCTCACACATCACTCAGTACTGCAAACTCTTCACTGGTTGCCAGTAAAATGGAGAATCAATTTTAAGATCAACCTGCTGACATTCAAGGCTCTACACCACATGGGACCCAAATACATAGTGGATCTATTGGAACTTTATGCCCCTCCATGCACCCTCCGCGCTGCCAACAAGATGAAGCTGATTATTCCCAGGATACACTTAACATTTGGTGCTCGGGCCTTTTCCTATGCAGCCCCTACTCTATGGAACTAACTTCCACAATCAGTACGAGAGGCTCCTTCTCTGGATAGCTTTAAAAAAAGGCTAAAAACTCACCTCTTTTCCCGAGCCTTTGAGACTGCATAATGCAGGGTCACAGCGCTTTGAGTCCCCAGGGAGAAAAGCGCTATATAAATATTATTGTTATTGTTATCTCACATCAGTTGTTTTGTAAATTTTTGTTAACAATAGATAAGATGGGAAAATAATTTTATTAAACTGTTTGCAGACTGCAGTATATATTGTTGTCCATTTTGGGGAACTGCTTTAAAAAAAAAAAAATTAAAAAAAAAAACAAAAACAAAGTGAGCTGTCTTTAGGCATTTAGTTAGTACTGTTGCCTTTTCTAGTTCTTTATTTCAACACAACAGCAGTTTTACTTTTATATTTAACATTTAAATAACACATTTTAACCACTTCACTCCACAAGCTGTTTTACCCAATAACAAATTTCACATTTCAGTGCTCCTCTCATATAAATTCAGCAATAACTTTATCTCTGCTTATCACACCTAAATGATCTACAGTATATCTTGATTTTTTTTTTTACCACAAATGGGCCTTTTGTAGGCAATAATTGTTTTCAGTAAATACTTTATTTTCTATGCATTTTAAAGGGAAAAACAAGTAGAAGAAAAGAAAAATAAACTATATTTTTTTCAAATTCCATCCTAAAGTTTTAAAATAAACAATGTTTCTATAGCTGCACAATATTCGAGCAACGCATTATAACATGCCCATTATGCAGCAACTCATTAATCAATACAGCATCCAACATAAATTCAACATAAAAGTTTTTTTTTCAAATGAATGGTTTCATCAGTACAACATGTAATGTAAACAGTGACGGATGACGGACTGGAAGGCTAATCCAGTTGTTAGGGGTGTTTTTTTTTTACTCCTGCCTACCTAGTTTTCAGAGGTATAATCGACTGCTGGCAGGGATTGCAGTTACAGCTGTCACAGCTGAGCTCCTCAGTATGTGTTTACATTATTGCCAAGCATCCAGACTCCCGGTCTGCGCAGAGAGTCGTCTGTGCAAAGAGTCATAAGCTGCTGGGAGAATCAGCCAGAATCAACCCCATCTACACCATATGATTCTTTGTCAGATTTGATTCAATTTGATTCGATTGATTGATTCAATTTGATTCAATCTGACATGTCCGATTTATGATTCGATTCAATTTGATTCAAATTGAATCGAATCATGAATCAGACATGTCAGATTGAATCAAATCGAATCAATGAATCGAATCAAATTGAATCAAATCTGACAAAGAATCATATGGTGTAGGTTAGCCTCCCAGTCCATCATCCTTCACTGTTTACATTACATGTTGTATTGATGAAACCATTCATTTTTAAAAAAAAAAATCTTTTTACACTATTTTAGAAGGATGTTTAATAGTTTATGCATAAACCACTTTTTTTCTTCCTCATTTGCGAAAGAACCCCTTTAAGCCGTTAAAACATCTTTACTGTACTTTTTTCAGGGAAGGACCACACTAGCATTTTCCCCCAAAAAAGCTGTATGATTTAAAAACGTGTGGAAAATTGGGAACGCAAAAAGCAAACAAATGGTCATGATGTTTGGATGACGTCACATCAGGATATTGATTTTTACTCCTTCCCAACCGATGATGCACACGCATCATCAGTCATCAGTCTACCAGCAGCGATCACCGCTAGCAGATTGTTAGACAGCGAAACTAACGTCTATTTACATTGTACAGCACTGTGATCTAAAAAAGCTCTGTTAGTGGGCAGAAAAGGGGGGGCTCATTTGGGTGCTCAATTTTATGGCTCTGCAGCGAGCCATTAAAGCTGCAGAGCACTTATTTGTAAAAAATAGCCTGGTCATTAGGGGGGTAAAGCCTGTGGCCCTTAAGTGGTTAGTAGCCTGTGGAATTATACGCGTTTTGCCTGCGGTGAAATGCACACAGTTGCAGTTAATGTGTTCCCAGCCTGACTGAAACTCCACAATACCTCAAAAATAAATTAAAATAAGAAATAATGGAAAACTAGTGCAGCTTCCCTTTAACGATCGCCTAACGCCGATAGGCGTCAGCAGGTCAAAGTGGTGTTACCATGGAAACGACCCTCAAATGGCCGTTCCATGTCAGTTCACGGAGGGTGTCTCCATGAACAGCCTGCAAGCCTCCGATCGCAGCTCGCAGGCTAATTGTAAACACGGGGAAGAAATCCCCACTGTTTACATCATACGGCGCAGCTGCGCAGCAGCGCCATAAAGGAGACCGGCGATCCCCGGCCTCTGATTGGCCAGGGATTGCTGGCATCTGTTAGGCTGAAGCCGGTCAGAGGCGGCGCAGGGCGGATTGCCACCCTGTGCCACCCAGAAAGAGGAGGGGAGGGAGGGAAAGGGAGCGAGGCTGGGAATCGCTGCAGAGGGGGGCTTTGAGGAGCCCATCCCCCCCCCCCCCTGCTACCCACATAGTGCTGGCGGCGATCAGACCCCCCCCCAGCAGGACATCCCCCTAGTGGGGAAAAAAGAGAGGAAGTCTAGTCGCCCTGGCTGCAGGCTGATCTGTGCTGTGGGCTGGAGAGCCCACGCTGCACAGATCAACGCAAAACCCCCTGGTCCTTAAGTGGTTAAGAAAAGCAAGAGTGAGATGCACACATTCTATAGAAGCGTTCTTTTCCTAGTCTCTGTAAAATTTAGCTCAGGAGCAGCAGGGAAATATAATGTTTTATTTAAGCTAGCATGTGAAAAATGTATGCTATTCAAATACCATATATCCACCTTTCTGACACCCTGTATCCAAGCGTAAAGCAGAGGATTTGCCGCTCTGACAAAGAATAGGCTGGAGATTAAAACACATGTGTACAACAAAAGCAGATCTATATCTTATTTCTCTGTCTGTCACACAATGTCTGGCAGGACTTGATCCCTGTGTTATACAGGGGACTGGGAATTCAGCCATTGAAGCTTCTATACACCGCCACTGAGCTTTTGTCTTATGTGGATAAAACTATTTACTGTAGTTTTGAGACCTTTGCACTTCAAATTTATTATCTTCTCACTGTTGAGCTAGCTTTACCAAAGGATGGGTTAACACTGACAGAAACGTGAAGAAGCCATTTAAACATTTTTTTTTCCTGTCATTTAAAAATTGTACTTTTAATAAAATTATTCCATAATTCACTTAGAGCATTGGGAAATAGCAGGGGACCATTTAAACATGAGCTGAAAAAAGGAAGAGAGACAAAGTATAAATTGATTTAGGAACCTTTATCTTGGTATTGTTTTGGTTTCAAATTTTACACTTTCAAACCAGGCACTTTGGATTTGGTGCTGTTCATTTGGAAGCTGGTGCTTGTCTATTATGTACCTACTAGTAGACCCAAGCCCATTTAAAAACGGGCTCTAGGTGTGTTTTTTAACGCCGCCTCTACCGCATGTCAGTGCGCATAGTGTGCAAGTGATTAGGGAGGCTGGCTGGTATCTTACTATTTTGGCAGTTAAACTGCTGTTCAGGAAATGCTGTTGAAAACAAAGAAAATCCTGAAAATCCCCCATGAGGAGATAGACTGGCCCAAATCCTGTCGGTTCTGTCAGATTTTAACTGTCTATTTTTTTTGTTATCGTGGTCCTTTAAAGGACCACTGTAGCAAAAAAAATAAGCAGTTAAAATCTGACAGAACTGACAGGTATTAGATTTGCCCATCCCCTTGTGGGGGTTTTCTTTGACTTTAAAACCTTAACGGCAGGTGCTAAGCCTAACTGCCAAAAATAATAAGATACCAGACAGCCTCCCTACTCCTTATTTTGGCAGTTAGATTTAGCATCTGCCATTCAGAATATTGCTTTTGAAAACAAAGACAACCCTGAGTATCCCCCTTGAGGGGATCAACTAGTCCAACACCTGTCGGTTCTGTCAGATTTTAACTGCTTACTTTTTTTGCTGTAGTGTTCCTTCAACAGCCCCAAAAGGAGGAATGCTTCATTTGTAGCACATGAAGCACTGGCTATTACGATTTTGGGCTTCAGTGCTGTAGATTTGGCCCTGCGATTGATGACAACAGAAAGTGAGTATCAGTTAAGGCGCAATGTTTTGTTTTTTAATTCTTTAAAAAATAAAAGCCCCTCCCCATAAAGGAGGTTCATAATGGTGTATGCCTTTGGGGGTGCGTGAGTTGGAGAAACACCATTACTTACCCTATGGGGTACTGCTCTTTCTCGAACAACATGAGCTACATGCATGCAGAGCTGTACTCCCATCTCCCAGACTACATCTTATAGAATGCATTGTGGCTTGCATGCACATGACCCCTGTCAGGAATTACAAATCCCATCAGAAGTTGCCTTCAGCTTAAGAAGATGGTACATGTCATTCGGGGCCGGGGGCCAGAGGAGCAGCACCCCGAAGTGAACCTTAAGCCAGAAAAAAAATGAGTTTTACTCACCTGGGGCTTCTACCAGCCCCCTGCCGCAGTCCTGTGCCCTCACAGCAACTCACTAATACTCTGGTCCCCCACTGCCAGCTAGTCTAATTTTTGCTGCCAGGCCCGTTAGGACTGGCCACGCTTAGCTTTTTCCGCATTCCCGACTGTAATTAGCGATATTGTGGGATGCAAGGCGTACAAAAATATGCGTTGCCGCATTACGAATGCATAGATATGCGGCCTGCAATAGCGCTAATTACAGACGGGAATGCGGAAAAAGCTACGCGTGGCCAGTCCTGACGGGCCTGTCGGCAAAAACGAAACTAGCTTGCAGCGGGGGACCAGAGGAGCAGTGAGTGGCTGCGAGGGCACAGGACTGCTGCAGGGGGCTGGTAAAAGCCCCAGGTGAGTAAAACTCTTTTTTTTTTCCTGACTTAAGGTTCACTTTAAGTAATGGTGCTCCCCAACCTTTGCACCCCCCAATGGCACACACCATTACGAACCTCGCTCATGTGACAGTTGCATTGGAAAACAGTAATTTATTGTATTTTTAACTCTTAGAGAAATGTACTTCTTGTATATATGTATTTCAAATTTTAATTTTTTTGTGCTGGTGGTCCTTTAATAACCCCTGCTTAGCTGTGCCTTTTCTAATTACTCCTAAAGGTACAATCAATCATTGAGATCATTAATCACTACTACTAATTAATTACTATGCTTTAATTACTAAAGCATAATATGAAAAACTTAAATTATGAGAAAACAATTGGTGGTGAAGAACAGGGATGCTCATTCGGATTCTGCAGAAATGAAATTTCCACATTTTGATTTCCTATTGGAACTTTGAAATCGTAAAACAAGTATTTGGCCAACCAGAGAATGCAAAAAAATGACCAAAAAAGACTCCCCAGAAATCAGATTTCTATGGAAATACCGCATCTTGGTACTTTTAGCCCAGCCACAGAACTTGGAAGCATTGGACCAATCAGAGAATGCAGAGTCAACTCGAAAGTATTCCACCAATCAGACAATGCAAAAAATTACCAAAAAAGGCTCCTTCGAAACCGGAAAACGGAGATCTGTAAAAAAAAATGCATAATTGGCGTTTGTCAAAATTAGAATATCTGTGGAATCAGAAATCAGCATTTCCAACCATCCCTAGTGGAGAAACATTTTTTTTTACCCTTGTCATGCAGTTAAACAGGTTACGGGATCCCAGGAGGAGGCTTTGTATTGCCTTCTTTCACACAATAACTGGAACTCTATTTAAAGTACACCTGAACTGAGAGGGGGTTTGATTAATATAGGTGCTGTTGTGTGAATGGTACTGTGACATATTTCGGGGTACTTCGAGGTCAGCGCCATAGCGGTAAAGATGCTGGCAGATATGGGGGACATGGTGGTGGAAAGGGAGAGCTGACAGGGCAGAAAAGACAGTGAATGGACCCAGGAGTAGGTGAGTTGTGCGGCGGTGCTTTTTTTTTTTTTTTGCAGGTCTAAAACATCGGTACGAGAGTATTTTAATAAAGCCAGGCCCTTAGAACCCATGCATTTACATGTTTTATAATTATGTTGACAATTTCTACATTAGTTTGAAAAGTTACATCGATTTGAAAAATACAGGACTGCCATTTGTAACTTCTAATAACTGTTCCACTATTAATTAGAATTGCTGCTTGAAAAGGACTTGGCAAATGGCAACAATAAGTTTTGAGAGCTCAAACTAGAACTAGTGTGAAATGCAGCCCTGCATGAATATTAGCGGGCCATGTGTCACATTCCAATTAACCATTCACAACAGCTGTTTAAACGCAAAAGAAATTTCCTGCATTTTGTGAGCATCTGAGGTGAATCAGTCAACACATGAGAGAAGCTGTAAAATAACAGACAGTTAGAAAAAAAAAATAAAGAACTGAAAAATGTTCAGATGCTCGGAATGTAAATGTAGTCATAAAGTTTTATTGTTTTGTTTTATAGGAAAACCACATCTGTGGACAAATCAGTACTTCCTGTCAACCTTTTAAACTGGTAATAGCAAACATTTCAAACATTGGAATGGATAAAAGCAACTGCATGGATTGTGAATGCAGAATATGTAGCTGAAGTTGTATTAGTCTGTCATTGTCCGCAGAGCTCATCCTGAGATGCACTCTTCATATATGAATAACAGCTTCTTCAATAACAGCATTAGAATTGCTGCCAGAATCAGAAAGAAATCATGTTTTGTCAGACTTCTTGTTTGCACAGATGTTTAAATGTCAAGCAAGTAAGGCCATCTATCATCTTGCATTGTAATCCGTCTATCCATCAGATCTTGTTCATCACCTATCTGAATCTCATTACTATAATTATGGCCACTCTGTGGGTTGAATTACTTAAAGGAGTTCTTTCGCGAAAAAAGTAGGCAGTTAAAAAATGTGACAGATGACAGGTTTTGGGCCAGTCCATCTTTTTAAGGGGGATTCTCAGGGCTTTCTTTGTTTTCAACAGCATTTCCTGAACAACAGTTGCAAAATCTAACTGACATAATAGTGTGCAAGTGATTAGGGAGGCTGGCTGGTATCTTGCTATTTTGGCAGTTAAACTGCTGTTCAGGAAATGCTGTTGAAAACAAAGAAAGCCCTGAGAATCCCCCTTAAAGAAAACCTGAACTGAAAATTAAAAGTCAAAATAAGCATACACAAGTCATACTTACCTCCGGTGTAGTCTACTCCTCAATCTCTTTTTCCTCTCCTGCATCCTGTTTGTCCACTGTGATCAATGGAATTCTCTGTCCTCCATTTTGAAAATGGCCATTACACCATAACAGCTTTCTGGTCAGCACACAGTTAAACTGTAACATCGCCCACTTGAGCCATAGGGGAACATGGACACATCAGTTCTCCTCTCAGCTGTAACTGACAGCAACTGATATATAACTGAAAGCAACTGATATATTTCAGTTCTGACAAAATGTTGTCAGAACTGGAAGGGATCATTGTCAGAAGAAAATGGTGAGCTTCTGAGAGGAACTAATGGCAAAGTAACTATGTAATGTTCATTTGAAGTTACCTCGAGTATTTATTTTAAATTATTTTACTCAGTACAGGTTCTCTTTAAAAAGATGGACTGGCCCAAAACCTGTCATCTGTCACATTTTTTAACTGCCTACTTTTTTCGCGAAAGAAGCCCTTTAAGAGAAAGAAAGGTGAAGGATAGTGATGGTTTATTGTGCCTGTCCAATGTCAAATTTGGTGCAGGAGCAATAAAAATGGGTGATGTTTGATATGATATCTGTGATCTGCTTTGGGAAATCAAACCCTACATGTATGCATCACCTCATGGTAGTTTTTGAAATGTTTTAAAAAATATATTTAGATCTGACCAGCAATATTTTTTGTCAGCTTGGAGACTGCTGCTATTTGGCTCAAATTAGATCTGAGGCATATCCTCCGTATGTAAAAAAATAAATATAAAAAAGAGAGTAGCGCTGGACTAGCGTAGAGTAGCGTTTTTATTAAAATGACAATCAGTAGTGATGGGCCGAATATCAAATTTTAGGTTTGCGAATTTCTAATCCGAATCTCCGCAAACGTTTTTGAATCTGGTGTATCTGTAAATCTCCATACACTTCAATGGGCAGGAGAATTTTAAAAGCTGCAAAGACTGTTGCAGGCCCCAAAAGTGATGGAAAAGTTGTTTCAAGGGGTCTAACACCTGGACCGTGGCATGTCGGAGGGGGGTCCATGGAAAAAGTCCCACCAAAAATTACAGAGTTGACGCAGAGTCATGTTTTAATCTCTAAATGTCAGAAATCACATTACATTCTTACATTGGTGGAATAAAGTGCTTTAAAACATCCGGCATGTGTACATGTTGATCAGGTAGTGTAAGGGTTACGCCCGTCTCACACTGACAGACAAAATGCTGCATTTAATGCACCACAGTCCACAAACAACTGCAAAGACCTTTAGTGATTACGTCAGGTGAGCATATCTTTGTTTTTACTAGTTGACACCTCCAGGACATAAATGTTCTAACGGCAACAATCTTTGTGTAGTGGCCTCCGTGCTTGTGCGCATAATCATGGGAGTACAGGCGATCATGGTTTTCCTGCCTCTATGGTCAGGCTGGGTTAGTTCAATGACAGTGAAGTGACCAAAAAACACTGATTCTGCACTGAGGCCTTATACGGGGGGCAGTAGTGGATACTAGGTGCCAGTAGTAAGGGTGAAGGATTATTGATTTAGGGTTGGTGCATTACTAGGACCAGCAGAGCAGACCTGTCTGTCTTCAACAGCCAATGGCATAGCTAAGGAGCTAAGCGCCCCGGTGCAAGTATTATATGGGGCCCCCAAGCACTCTATACATAACAATTGATACGGCGCACCAAAACCTGTCAATGGCAACTACAGTGTCAGAGGTGCAAGAAGGGGATGGGGAACAGTTTGTTAATGATTGCTACTATTCATTTATCTATAGAAGTCATTATTACCAGCACAGGACCAATAAAGAGTTAATATTGTGTTTAAGGGAGGGCCCCTTGGGGCCCCTATAACCCAAGGGCCCCCATGCAGTCACTACCTCTGCAACCCCTATTGCTACGCCACTGCCAACAACACTGAGGTCTTTTACAGGGGCCAGTAGTGGATACTAGATGCCAGTAGTGGTGTGAAGGATTACTGGATTATGGTCGATGTACTACTAGGACCAGCAAACCTGTCTCCTACAGAACTGAGGTTTTACACAGGGGCCAGTGGATACTAGATGCCAGTAGTGGTGTGAAGAAGAGCAATACAATAGCAAGAAAAATAATTTATCAGCCCTAAGAAGGGCTTAGCTGTTCAGGACAATAGGGTAACAGCAAGAATACACAGAACACAGGCCTACCTAACTCACTCCCTTTCACAACGCACTGTACCTCATCTACCCAGCACAGAAGCCAAACACATACTGCAAAATGGTTTCTGTGGTGTTTTTCTGATAGTTGTGGTGGTGGTGGTGGTGGGGGGGGGGCTAGGTGGGAGTGCTGACTGTGAGGTAAGGGGTCAAAGTTTAGTTCAATGATGATGTATAGGGGGCGGGTCAAACACACCATGTATTCGCCTAAGGGGGCTAACGCAAATACCCCTTGTTCACTGCATAAAATTAGCCAGGCGAATAGTTTGGCCCATATCTAATAATCAGTACTCTTTATTCCTTAATAAAATAACTATGCATCATACTATAATGCAATTTACACTCACTAAGACCAGCTTCCCTGCCCCATGCTATTAGCTTCAATACCATTTGTGTATATGTGTGTGGTATTTAATGTGATAAAATGGTATCCTCAAGTTTATTGAACTGACACCTGCCTGAATAGCACAGATAAAGAAATAGGTCTTCCATGAAGGCTTAGGCTTTGACAACCACTAAATTATTTAGGGCCTCCATTTCTTGTTATCGTCACTGAACATATTTTACAAAGGCAGGAAAAAAAACACAAGTAGTTCCTTAATTCCGTTCTATCTCAGTAGCAACATGACCGCTGTGTATTGTGTGGGATTTTTCATGTAATTTGCAAGGAGGTCAATGTCAAAAATGGCATAATGCTAATGTACTGTATATGAGAGTAAATTTCCTATAATAAACAATTGACAATCACCATTCTCACAAGGTAATTTGTGAGAAAGAAAGATGTTCCCCGCTTGCTGTAAATTAGGAGTTTATTACATGAATATATTAAAAAGCCATCGTTAATAATCACTGAAGCATGGAGCAAACATAAAGAGATTTGCAGGTTATGGCTCTATCACACCAGGCTCATTTGCTTGGTGATTTATTAAAACCTCATGGAACAGAATGTGAAATTGGTGGAAATGGTAAGATTTGTTTAGCTCTGTTATTATTTGTAATTCCTTGGTAGCATAACAAGGAAAATGGCAATATGTTACTTACATTCTGTTTTAGTTGTTCATTTTTTTAAAAAAAGTAACTTACAATTTAGGAAATGTCCTATTCAAGAGAACTAGTCATAAATGGCAGTAAGCAAGAATTCACAGTTAATTTTTGTAAAATAAAACTATATAATGTAACAATGACACAAGGTCATTTTAAAAATTAAATGTTATTAAAATTATTTTTACCTTTTCATGTCTTTAAAACTAATGTAACCCCAGATTTAAAAAAAAAAAAAAAAGTCAGATACTCACCGAAGGAGAGGGAAGGCTCGGTCCTAATGAGCCTACCCTCTCCTCTCCCGGTGCCCTCCGTGCTGCGCCGTCTCCCCGTTCGCATCCACAACTACGGGGACTTCGGAAGTCTTCGGGACCCGAGTCCTCCTGAAGACAGGCGGCGCACACGCGAGTGCGTCATAGAGGGTGCTCGCGCGTGCGCAGTGTAGAGCGGCCCATCTTCGAGAGCACCCGGACTCCCGAAGCATTTCCAAAGCCTCCCTTCGGCCGGGAGACAGCGGTGTTTGACAGAAATGGTCAAATACCACTACAGGGGAACCAGGACAGCAGCGGGCACTGGGAGAGGAGAGGGAGTTTTCTATGGGACTCAGAGCCTCCCTCTCCTTAGGTGAGTATCTGACTTTTTTTTTTAAACGGGTTCCCATTAGCTTTAAGCAAACCTGAACTCAAATTTTCCTCTCTGCTCTAAAAGATAAGCAACAACAAAAAAACCTTTAAAGAAAAAACATTGCAGTAAATCTGCAGTGTGTCTACTTCCTGCTTTCATGAAAGCAGACATAGGGTTAACATCCTGTGTTCACAACTTAGCTGCTCTGCCAAGGCAGCCAGCTAATACAGCTGAGAGATCAAATTACAGTTGAAATTGATCACAGTTGAAGGGGAATTAGAGAGGATAAACTCTCTAAATACATACAGGGTGCATTTCTGTATGTTTCCTGTGTGTCCTGTGCAAGAGTTCAGGTCCACTTTAAGGAACCAGGACCCTCAAATGGCAATGTTTCAAGAATGACATTTTTGCTTTGTAAAATATCCCTTAACCACTTGAGGACCGCCCCCAGCCGATGGGCGGCGGCAAAGTCCGGGCCCAAACGACCGCAATACGCCCATCGGCGGGGGCGGCTGCGGGAGTGGCTATGCGGCGATCGCGTCATTTGTGACGCGATCAGCCGCCGGGGACTGGCTCCGCCCACCGCTCGTAGTAACCCGCCGGCCGTTCGGAAGCGCCGGCGGGTTACTACCACCCGGATCGCCGCTGCACATATGTATAATAGGCTTTGTAATGTATACAAAGCCTATTATACTGGCTGCCTCCTGCCCTGGTGGTCCCAGTGTCCGAGGGACCACCAGGGCAGGCTGCAGCCACCCTAGTCTGCACCCAAGCACACTGATTTCCCCCCCCCTGCCCCCTGATCGCCCACAGCACCCCTCAGACCCCCCCCTGCCCACCCCCCAGACCACTGTTTGCACCCAGTCACCCCCCTAATCACCCATCAATCACTCCCTGTCACTATCTGTCAACGCTATTTTTTTTTTATCCCCCCCCCCTGCCCACTGCCCCCTCCTGATCACCCCCACCCCTCAGATTCTCCCCAGACCCCCCCCCCCAGACCCCCCCCCGTGTACTATATGCATCTATCCCCCCTGATCACCTGTCAATCACCTGTCAATCACCTGTCAATCACCTGTCAATCACCCGTCAATCACCCCCTGTCACTGCCACCCATCAATCAGCCCCTAACCTGCCCCTTGCGGGCAATCTGATCACCCCCCCACACCAATAGATCGCCCGCAGATCCGACATCAGATCACCTCCCAAATCCATTGTTTACATCTATTCTCTCCTCTAAACACCCACTAATTACCCATCAATCACCCATCAATCACCCCCTATCACCACCTGTCACTGTTACCCGTCAGATTAGACCCTAATCTACCCCTTGCGGGCACCCAATCACCCGCCCACACGCTCAGATTGCCCTCAGACCCCCCCTTATCAATTCGCCAGTGCAATATTTACATCTGTTATTCCCTGTAATAACCCACTGATCACCTGTCAATCACCTATCAATCACCCCCTGTCACTGCCACCCATCAATCACCCCCTGTCACTGCCACCCATCAATCAGCCCCTAACCTGCCCCTTGCGGGCAATCTGATCACCCACCCACACCAATAGATCGCCCGCAGATCCGACATCAGATCACCTCCCAAGTGCAGTGTATACATCTCTTCTCTCCTCTAAACACCCACTAATTACCCATCAATCACCCCCTATCACCACCTGTCACTGTTACCCATCAGATTAGACCCTAATCTGCCCCTTGCGGGCACCCAATCACCCGCCCACACGCTCAGATTGCCCTCAGACCCCCCCTTATCAATTCGCCAGTGCAATATTTACATCTGTTATTCCCTGTAATAACCCACTGATCACCTGTCAATCACCTATCAATCACCCCCTGTCACTGCCACCCATCAATCACCCCCTGTCACTGCCACCCATCAATCAGCCCCTAACCTGCCCCTTGCGGGCAATCTGATCACCCACCCACACCAATAGATCGCCCGCAGATCCGACATCAGATCACCTCCCAAGTGCAGTGTTTACATCTCTTCTCTCCTCTAAACACCCACTAATTACCCATCAATCACCCCCTATCACCACCTGTCACGGTTACCCATCAGATTAGACCCTAATCTGCCCCTTGCGGGCACCCAATCACCCGCCCACACCTCAGAACGTCCTCAGACCCCAGCCCTGATCACCTCGCTAGTGCATTGCTTGCATCTATTTCCCCCCTCTAATCACACCTTGAGAAACCCATCAATCACCTCCTGTCACCCCCTAGCACACCTACCCATCAGATCAGGCCCTAATTTGCCCTGTGTGGGCTCCTGATCACTCGGCCAAACCCTCAGATCCCCCTCAGACCCCCTTCCGATCACCTCCCCAGTGCATTGATTGCATCTATTTTCCCCTCTAACCGCCCCCTGAGACACCCATCAATCACCTCCTGTCACCCCCCTAGCACTCCTATCCATCAGATCAGGCCCAAAACATCCTGTCATCTAAGAGGCCACCCTGCTTATGAAAGGTTCCACAAAATTTGCCCCCTCATAGACCACCTGTCATCAAAATTTGCAGATGCTTATACCCCTGAACAGTCATTTTGAGAAATTTGGTTTCCAGACTACTCACAGTTTTGGGCCCGTAAAATGCCAGGGCAGTATAGGAACCCCACAAGTGACCCCATTTTAGAAAGAAGACACCCCAAGGTATTCTGTTAGGTGTATGATGAGTTCATAGAAGATTTTATTTTTTGTCAAAAGTTAGCGGAAATTGGATTTTTATTGTTTTTTTCACAAAGTGTCATTTTTCACTAACTTGTGACAAAAAATAAAATCTTCTATGAACTCACCATACCCCTAACGGAATACCTTGGGGTGTCTTCTTTCTAAAATGGGGTCACTTGTGGGGTTCCTATACTGCCCTGGCATTTTAGGGGCCCTAAACCGTGAGGAGTAGTCTAGAAAACAAATGCCTCAAAATGACCTGTGAATAGGACGTTGGGCCCCTTAGCGCACCTAGGCTGCAAAAAAGTGTCACACATGTGGTATCGCCATACTCAGGAGAAGTAGTATAATGTGTTTTGTGGTGTATTTTTACACATATCCATGCTGGGTGGGAGAAATCTCTCTGTAAATGGACAATTGTGTGTAAAAAAAATCAAAAATGTGTCATTTACAGAGATATTTCTCCCACCCAGCATGGTTATATGTAAAAATACACCACAAAACACATTATACTACTTCTTCTGAGTACGGCGATACCACATGTGTGACACTTTTTTGCAGCCTAACTGTGCTAAGGGGCCCAAAGTCCAATGAGTACCTTTAGGATTTCACAGGTCATTTTGAGACATTTGGGTTCAAGACTACTCCTCACGGTTTAGGGCCCCTAAAATGCCAGGGCAGTATAGGAACCCCACAAGTGACCCCATTTTAGAAAGAAGACACCCAAGGTATTTTGTTAGGTGTATGATAAGTTCATAGAAGATTTTATTTTTTGTCACAAGTTAGCGGAAATTGATATGTATTGTTTTTTTTTTCACAAAGTGTCATTTTCCGCTAACTTGTGACAAAAAAAAAAATCTTCTATGAACTCACCATACTCCTAACAGAATACCTTGGGGTGTCTTCTTTCTAAAATGGGGTCACTTGTGGGGTTCCTATACAGCCCTGGCATTTTAGGGGCCCTAAACCGTGAGCAGTAGTCTAGAATCCAAATGCCTCAAAATGACCTGTGAATAGGACGTTAGGCCCCTTAGCGCACCTAGGTTGCAAAAAAGTGTCACACATGTGGTATCGCCGTACTCAGAAGAAGTAGTATATTGTGTTTTGGGGTGTATTTTTACACATACCCATGCTGGGTGGGAGAAATCTCTCTGTAAATGGACAATTGTGTGTAAAAAAAAATCAAACAATTGTCATTTACAGAGATATTTCTCCCACCCAGCATGGGTATGTGTAAAAATACACCCCAAAACACATTATACTACTTCTCCTGAGTACGGCGGTACCACATGTGTGGCACTTTTTTGCACCCTAAGTGCGCTAAGAGGCCCAAAGTCCAATGAGTACCTTTAGGATTTCACAGGTCATTTTGCGACATTTGGTTTCAAGACTACTCCTCACGGTTTAGGGCCCCTAAAATGCCAGGGCAGTATAGGAACCCCACAAATGACCCCATTTTAGAAAGAAGACACCCCAAGGTATTCCGTTAGGAGTATGGTGAGTTCATAGAAGATTTTATTTTTTGTCACAAGTTAGCGGAAAATGACACTTTGTGAAAAAAAACAATTAAAATCAATTTCCGCTAACTTGTGACAAAAAAAAAAATCTTCTATGAACTCACCATCCTCCTAACGGAATACCTTGGGGTGTCTTCTTTCTAAAATGGGGTAATTTGTGGGGTTCCTATACTGTCCTGGCATTTTAGGGGCCCTAAACCGTGAGGAGTAGTCTTGAAACGAAATTTCTCAAAATGACCTGTGAAATCCTAAAGGTACTCATTGAACTTTGGGCCCCTTAGCGCAGTTAGGGTGCAAAAAAGTGCCACACATGTGGTATCGCCGTACTCAGGAGAAGTAGTATAATGTGTTTTGGGGTGTATTTTTACACATACCCATGCTGAGTGGGAGAAATATCTCTATAAATAGACAATTGTGTGTAAAAAAAATTAAACAATTGTCATTTACGGAGATATTTCTCCCACCCAGCATGGGTATGTGTAAAAATACACCCCAAAACACATTATACTACTTCTCCTGAGTATGGCAATACCACATGTGTGGCACTTTTTTACAGCCTAACTGCGCTAAGGGGCCAAAAGTCCAATGAGCATCTTTAGGCTTTACAGGGGTGCTTACAATTAGGCACCCCCCAAAATGCCAGGACAGTGAACACACCCCACAAATGACCCCATTTTGGAAAGTAGACACTTCAAGGTATTCAGAGAGGAGCATAGTGAGTCTGTGGCAGATTTCATTTTTTTTTGTCGCAAGTTAGAAGAAATGGAAACTTTTTTTTTTTCTTTTTTTTGTCAGAAAGTGTCATTTTCCGCTAACTTGTGACAAAAAATAAAATCTTCTATGAACTCACCATGCCTCTCACTGAATACTTTGGGATGTCTTCTTTCCAAAATGGGGTCATTTGGAGGGTATTTGTACTATCCTGGAATTTTAGCCCCTCATGAAACCTGACAGGTGCGCAGAAAAGTCAGAGATGCTTGAAAATGGGAAAATTCACTTTTGGCACCATAGTTTGTAAACGCTATAACTTTTACCCAATCCAATAAATATACACTGAATGGTTTTTTTTTTATCAAAGACATGTAGCAGAATAACTTTCGCGCTCAAATGTATAGGAAATTTTACTTTATTTGAAAAATGTCAGCACAGCAAGTTAAAAAAGTCATTTTTTTGCCAAAATTCATGTCTTTTTTGATGAATATAATAAAAACTAAAACTCGCAGCAGCAAACAAATAGCAGCAAAAGAAAGCTGTATTAGTGACAAGAAAAGGAGGTAAAATTCATTTAGGTGGTAGGTTGTATGACCGAGCAATAAACCGTGAAAGCTGCAGTGGTCTGAATGGAGAAAAAGGCTCTGGTCCTTAAGGGGCGAAAAGACTGTGGTCCTGAAGTGGTTAAAGGGGAACTGAAGTAAGAGGTATATGGAGGCTGCCATTTTTATTTCCTTTTAATCAATACCAGTTGCCTGGCAGCCCTGCTGGTCTATTTCTCTGCAGTAGTATCTGAATCACACCAGAAACAAGCATGCAGCTAGTCTTGTCAGATCTGACTTTAATGTCAGAAACACCTGATCTGCTGCATGCTCATTCAGGGGCTATGGCTAATAGTATCAAAGGCAGAGAATCAGCAGGGCTGCCAGGCAACTGGTATTGCTTAAAAGGAAATAAACATGGCAGCCTCCATATACCTCTCTCTTCAGTTCCCCTTTAATGCAACGGACAGCATTGCACCCCTTGTAGGTAGTTTAATTAGAAAACGCACATGTGTACATTTTAACAATATTCTGCTGTCAACTATCACTGAAAATAGAGTATCTGTACTATTACCAATATTTTACTATCGACCTATCTCCATCCACCATCAACTATCCACGCACTAATCTCCCCTTCATCTATGCCTAACACTAACCCATCCCCTACCTAGGCCGAATAACTTTATGCCCCTTACCTATGCCTAACATTAACACCGCTGATATCCAATGCCCCTATTTCCACTGTCCTCACTGATAAACAATTGGCTGCATTGTAGCCGTATTTCAATACCATTTTTTCTTTGTCCCCACTGCTTTACCGCCACTATTTTTGCTGTTCCTGCTTCTACAGAGTTTGGCTACACAGCAGCCAAACTCCACCACTGCTATTTAAAAAGAATAAAAGAAATGCAGAGAATCCCCCATGAGATGGACTTGTCAAAAACCTGTCAGATATGTCAGACTGTCAGACAATATTTCTCATGCTGTAAAGCTGCAGAGTTACACAACGACAATGCACTTTCTAATGCAGATCTGGGTGGGAGTGTCTGGGAGGAGGGCGAGCAAAGCATCCTCAGACAGAGTAAGGGTCCTCCTTATGTCAGGATTGGCTTCAAGATTGACAGAGTCAAAATGGAAAAACCTAAGAAGGATTTTCTCTTTTTTTTACTGTAGAAAAATCACTAAAATTAAAGTATGTACAGTGCAATACATATGTTATGTAAGTGGAGTGAGTAATCATCTACTTATATATGTGTTTATTTTTCCTGAAATAGTATAGCTGACAGCTCCTCTTTGCTGTTGACATAAGTGCAAGGAACTGATATCAGAACATCCTACACATTTAGTTTTAGAGGATACCTTAGTGCTAAATATATTTAAAAAGGTCCCCTACTGTGTGTGGGGGGAGTTGTGCAAAAGCTTACCATACATTTCGTGTCCTGGCAACCCCCTCTGTTCTCCACCACTTTGCCCCATTGTGATATTGCTGGTCGGTGCGTTTGTTGCTCTCCGACCCAGACATACTACGTTGCGCATGCGCTGTATGGCTTCTTAGATGCAAAGTGGCGGAAGACTGAGGGAGATTCCAGGGCACCAGAGGTGCGGTAAGTCTCTGCACAACTCTCTATGCACACAGTAGGCATGCTTTTTTAAAGGACACATCCAAGCATAATGAAAATAAAAAAAATCCACTTACCTGAGGCTTCCTACAGCCCCTGCCTGCCGATCTGTGCCCACGCTGCAGCTTCACTCCACGTTGGTGGTTCTGGGTCCCCTCGGCTCAGGATTCCTACTGCGCCTATGAGCGGCACTCAGAGTCACACTGACGTCATTTGGACTGTACAGCACAGGCGCAGAACTACTGTACCTGCGCTGTAAAGTCCAGATGACATCATCACGACCAGTGAACTGAAGCACAGAGAGAGCCGACGCAGAAGCTGACCTGGCGAGGTTGGCTTTGTCACCGGAGGGGATCGGGAGCCACTGGAGCTGCGGTGAGGGCACAGGACAGATGCCAAGGGCTGGAAGAAGCCCCAGGTAAGTGGATTTTTTATTTTTATTATCCTTGGACCACTCTTTTAAGTAGATTTAGCGTTAAGGTATCCTTAAAGTTAAATCTTTTTTTTTTTCTCGCAAAGGTGGAGTTATATTTTAAACCAACTTTTGAGGTGTACCACTGTCTTCTTACAATCAATTTACTTCCTATTATACAGTGAAATCATACAGTAAATATTCTCCATTCCCCAACACACACCCCCACACCTCCTGAAGTGAGTGTGACACAGAAGCGTGTATTTTTATGTTTTCCAGCAGGCACAATACTTACTTGTCTACCAGCGATAAATAAAAATTGAAAACATGTTAAATTCATCTAAGTGATAAAAAACAATGTGAAAATTAATTTGCACAGTCTAATCACATCGCTGTATTTTGCAAAGTTTTATGAATTGTATCAATGTTGACATGAAAAAAAAAATGATTATGCTTGAAGGAAGTGGAAGGTCTGATAATATGCAGAGAAGTGATAATAAGGTAACATTAAAGATTCGACAGAAGGAGGGCACGTAATGTTTGCTGAGCTGCATGGAAAATACAATAAAATGAAGCATGCAGATTAATACCATTGCCTCGTTATGGTCCTGTGTAAGCCTATAATGCTTTCCTGAAATAAGTGTTTCCAGTTATTTGAAGATATAATGATTCCTGTACAGTATAATGCTGTATATTCTGAATATGAATTTAAATATTCACTGAAGCCCAGAACTGATTTATATGCCTATACTGGAGAATTCACATCTCAATATTTTTTTTCCAGTCTCCATAAGTTTAAAATTACATGTTTGTTTAAAGAGAACCTAAGCTTGAAAGATAATTTAGAAAAAAACATAGTACCTGAATCAGGTCTTCTCCTGGTCCTTGCCATTCCGTCACTCCATCCATCCGTTGAGTTGCAGGGAAGTTTTGTTTTTTTTTCCCCCAAGATGACCGCAACCCTAATGTTGTAGCACCTCATCTCTCACAGAGCTCTACCAAAGAGTTGTGGTGGGACACACTGAGGTGGGGAAGGGGAGGAGAGAGGCAGGGAAGGGCGGAGAGAGATGGGGAAGGGGTGTTGCAAATGTCGGAGTGGGCATTCTGCAGGAGTGCCTTTGCTGCAAAAGATGCCCCTTCTCCTATTAAGATGCCTTCAAGTTGCACAGCAGAGGGAAGGGGGAACACAGAGCAGTGCAGAGAGGACACAGAGGCATGTTATTGAGCAAGAAATATGCCTCTGTGTCCCATTTGTAATATAACATACCAATGGGTACACTTTAAAGAGAAACCATAACCAAGGATTGAATTTCATCCCAATCAGTAGCTGACTCCCCCTTTCCCATGAGAAATGTTTTCCCTTTGTCAAATGGATCATCAGGGGGCTCTGTATAGCTGATTTTGTGGTGAAACCCCTCCCACAGTGTGATGTCCGCGCCTCACAACTCTGAAGTCCTGACATCACAATGTGGGAACCTTGTCGCACTGTGGGAAATAACAGCTGTTTCCAACTGCCAAAAAAGCAAGCAGGATCTCCTTCCAATGACATCACCTGTCAGCAGTAAAAAAATTCACTATGTGATAAATGTCTGAATGTAAATCAGGGAGAGGGATTTTAAAATGAGCAAAAACGGACTAAATCATTTATACATAATTATTGAAAAAATTAAGCACTTTTTTATTACATTATTTTCACTGGAGTTCCTCTTTGAAGGGAACCTAAACTGAGAAGGATGTGGCTTTTTCCTTTTGAAATAATTCCAGTTGCCAAACTCTCCTGCTGATCCTGTTTCTCTAATACTTTCAGCCACAGCCCCTGAACAAGCATGGAGATCAGGTGCTCTGACTGAAGTCAGACTGGATTAGCTGCATGCTTGTTTCAGGTGTGTGATCCAGCCACTACTACAGCCAAAGTGATCAGTTGGACTGCCAGGCAACTGGTATTGTTTAAAAGGAAGCATCCATATCCGTCTTAGTTTAGGTACTCTTTAAGGCTGAAATATCATCTTACTATCAAAAAAATGCTTAGCCTACCCTCTGCTCCATATCAGCTGTTGCCCACTATGGATGAGATGCCCAGTATGGTTTTCAAAATTTACCACTTGAGGACCAAAGGTTTATACCCCCCTAGTGACCAGGCGATTTTTTTTACAATTCCGCACCTGGGGTGCTCAGCAGAGCTCGAATATTCGAGTAGCTCGAATATTCGAGCTCTTTTTCAGCTATCCGAGCTCGGTATTCGAGCTCCGAATAGCTGTAGCTATTCGAATGGGCTATCCGAGTACACTCGAATAGCCCATTCACTATTCGAGCTATTCGAGCAAACGGCGCTATTCGAGCTCGGTACCGAGCTCGAATAGCGTCATAGCCCAGATTGATGTCCTTAGAGCCAATCAGAGGGCTCCCAGGCCCTCTGACGGCAGCCAATCACAGAGGGGGACCCTGGCCAGCCCCTACCCTATAAATAGCGGCCGCCATGTTCCGTTTCTCCATGCTTGCCTGAGACTTGTACAGAGAGAGAGTTGCTCCTTTGTGCTTTGGCTTAGCAAGTGCTCTATTGTGATCATTTACCTAGCGTTTTTGCTCACCTACACCTGCCATATACACCTATATTGTTGTTAGTTAGAAAGACATTGTATTTTAGTTAGTAGCTTGTGTGTTACATTAGAGACAGGCAGCTGCTGCAAGCTTACAGGTTTAGGCCTCAGGGGGGCCTTGCCTCTGTGGGCAGCTGTCCTCTGTTTATTTCTCTCATCTATACCAGTATTTCTGCTGTCCTTTACTAATAGTATTGTAGTTATACTGTACTAGGAGTAGGACACTCACTGACTGTCACTGTTTATAGGCTACTAGCTAGCTCCTGCGTGTGTGCACTCACTCACTGTCTGTGTGTACACACACTCTATTTCCTTCTGATTACTGATAGATTATTGTTAGTTAGTTGTACTTACTGTTACTACTTACTCTTACTGTACTAGGAGTCTAGGACACTCAGTCAGACAGTCACTGTGTTCATAGGCTACTAGCTCCTGCGTGCGGTCACTCACTGTCTGAGTGTACACACACCACCCACACTCCATTTCCTTCTGATCGCTGATTGATTATTGTAATTAGTTAGTTCTACTTACTGTTACTACTTACTCTTACTGTACTAGGAGTCTAGGACACTCAGTCACTGTGTTCATAGGCTACTAGCTCCTGCGTGCGGTCACTCACTGTCTGAGTGTACACACACCACCCACACTCCATTTCCTTCTGATCGCTGATTGATTATTGTAATTAGTTAGTTCTACTTACTGTTACTACTTACTCTTACTGTACTAGGAGTCTAGGACACTCAGTCACTGTGTTCATAGGCTACTAGCTCCTGCGTGCGGTCACTCACTGTCTGAGTGTACACACACCACCCACACTCCATTTCCTTCTGATCGCTGATTGA
This sequence comes from Hyperolius riggenbachi, assembly GCF_040937935.1. Classification (NCBI taxonomy): domain Eukaryota; kingdom Metazoa; phylum Chordata; class Amphibia; order Anura; family Hyperoliidae; genus Hyperolius; species Hyperolius riggenbachi. The sequence continues at coordinate 114,851,368 of NC_090646.1, read as the reverse complement.
TTATTGTAATTAGTTAGTTCTACTTACTGTTACTACTTACTCTTACTGTACTAGGAGTCTAGGACACTCAGTCACTGTGTTCATAGGCTACTAGCTCCTGCGTGCGGTCACTCACTGTCTGAGTGTACACACACCACCCACACTCCATTTCCTTCTGATCGCTGATTGATTATTGTAATTAGTTAGTTCTACTTACTGTTACTACTTACTCTTACTGTACTAGGAGTCTAGGACACTCAGTCACTGTGTTCATAGGCTACTAGCTCCTGCGTGCGGTCACTCACTGTCTGAGTGTACACACACCACCCACACTCCATTTCCTTCTGATCGCTGATTGATTATTGTAATTAGTTAGTTCTACTTACTGTTACTACTTACTCTTACTGTACTAGGAGTCTAGGACACTCAGTCACTGTGTTCATAGGCTACTAGCTCCTGCGTGCGGTCACTCACTGTCTGAGTGTACACACACCACCCACACTCCATTTCCTTCTGATCGCTGATTGATTATTGTAATTAGTTAGTTCTACTTACTGTTACTACTTACTCTTACTGTACTAGGAGTCTAGGACACTCAGTCACTGTGTGTTCATAGGCTACTAGCTCCTGCGTGCGGTCACTCACTGTCTGAGTGTACACACACCACCCACACTCCATTTCCTTCTGATCGCTGATTGATTATTGTAATTAGTTAGTTCTACTTACTGTTACTACTTACTCTTACTGTACTAGGAGTCTAGGACACTCAGTCACTGTGTTCATAGGCTACTAGCTCCTGCGTGCGGGCACTCACTGTCTGAGTGTACACACACCACCCACACTCCATTTCCTTCTGATCGCTGATTGATTATTAGTTAGTTCTACTTACTGTTACTACTTACTCTTACTGTACTAGGAGTCTAGGACACTCAGTCACTGTGTTCATAGGCTACTAGCTCCTGCGTGCGGGCACTCACTGTCTGAGTGTACACACACCACCCACACTCCATTTCCTTCTGATCGCTGATTGATTATTAGTTAGTTCTACTTACTGTTACTACTTACTCTTACTGTACTAGGAGTCTAGGACACTCAGTCACTGTGTGTTCATAGGCTACTAGCTCCTGTGTGCGGTCACTCACTGTCTGAGTGTACACACACCACCCACACTCCATTTCCTTCTGATCGCTGATTGATTATTGTAATTAGTTAGTTCTACTTACTGTTACTACTTACTCTTACTGTACTAGGAGTCTAGGACACTCAGTCACTGTGTGTTCATAGGCTACTAGCTCCTGCGTGCGGTCACTCACTGTCTGAGTGTACACACACCACCCACACTCCATTTCCTTCTGATCGCTGATTGATTATTGTAATTAGTTAGTTCTACTTACTGTTACTACTTACTCTTACTGTACTAGGAGTCTAGGACACTCAGTCACTGTGTTCATAGGCTACTAGCTCCTGCGTGCGGGCACTCACTGTCTGAGTGTACACACACCACCCACACTCCATTTCCTTCTGATCGCTGATTGATTATTAGTTAGTTCTACTTACTGTTACTACTTACTCTTACTGTACTAGGAGTCTAGGACACTCAGTCACTGTGTTCATAGGCTACTAGCTCCTGCGTGCGGTCACTCACTGTCTGAGTGTACACACACCACCCACACTCCATTTCCTTCTGATCGCTGATTGATTATTGTAATTAGTTAGTTCTACTTACTGTTACTACTTACTCTTACTGTACTAGGAGTCTAGGACACTCAGTCACTGTGTTCATAGGCTACTAGCTCCTGCGTGCGGGCACTCACTGTCTGAGTGTACACACACCACCCACACTCCATTTCCTTCTGATCGCTGATTGATTATTAGTTAGTTCTACTTACTGTTACTACTTACTCTTACTGTACTAGGAGTCTAGGACACTCAGTCACTGTGTGTTCATAGGCTACTAGCTCCTGCGTGCGGTCACTCACTGTCTGAGTGTACACACACCACCCACACTCCATTTCCTTCTGATCGCTGATTGATTATTGTAATTAGTTAGTTCTACTTACTGTTACTACTTACTCTTACTGTACTAGGAGTCTAGGACACTCAGTCACTGTGTGTTCATAGGCTACTAGCTCCTGCGTGCGGGCACTCACTGTCTGAGTGTACACACACTAAATTTACTTGTGATTACTACTGATTATTGTAACTGCTAGTTGTACTTCCTGACTGTTACTACTTACTTACTGTACTAGGGGACACTCACTCAGTCACCTCACCAACCAACCCACTCCATTAAAGTACCCCACTTTTCACCCGCCCTTTTAAAAAACTTTTGTCTATACGCCCAAAACATTGAAGATGTCTGGAAGTGGCAGCCAGTGCGGTTTGGGCAAGGGGAAGGGCAGCAAGGGAATCAGGAGGAGAGGGAGCAGCATTGTGGCAAGCCGCGGCCGCGGGCGCGCCACCATGCACAGTTCCGCAGCAGCAGCAGCAGCGTCAGTGGCTAACATTCCTCCCATAGCCACTGGCCGTGGACGCCTTGGGCGCCGCCCAGCAGGAGCATCTGCAACTCACGCTGCAGAGACACAGCAGCAGCAGCGTGTAGCACCTGCTCCCATTTTCCTCCAGCCGGGTCGGAAACGTCCCATTGAGGAAAAGGATGCAGACACTGTGGTGCAACTCATGACGGAGGATGAGCAGCCCACCATCAGCTCTGCATCCGAGGCCTCCACCCTCACCACCACCACCACCCCTGTTCGCAGCAGCCGCCCAGCAGGGTCTGGGGAGGAGGCCAGTTCACCGTCACTCGCCGACCTGTCATTCAGCAGTCTTTTGACCCCAGGCATCATGAGTAAATTGTCTGCTGTTGTTGGCGATCTTGAGGAGGAGATGCTGATGGGCACTTTGGGGGATGAGGGATTGGACAGCAAGACTGTGGCGACAGTCAAGCAGCCCATCCATGCATCAGGAGAGGAGTTTGGGGGGTCCTCATCCCAGCAGGACATGTTTCAGGAGGGGGAGGATGATGATGACCCGGTGACAGACAGAGACTGGGTGCCACCACCTCCAGGGGATGTCGTCCTCAGCAGCTCTGAGGAGGAGGAGGAGGATGCGCTTGTGGGCCTTGCAAGGAGGCACATCATTGCAAGCATTGGCAGCGTCCCACACCCTGCTGGTGTCTCAGGCTCAGCAGCAGCAGCATCAGCCAGTACCACCACCAGCCGCACCCAAGCCCCCCCCCCCAACCACCACAGGGAGACAGGCAGCAGCGCTTCCATGCCGTAGGGGGATGTTTCTGTCACCAATCTGGCGCTTTTTCACCATGCCCACTGTGTACAGCAAGTACGCCACTTGCAACCACTGTCAGCGGAAGTTGAGCAGAGGTGCAGACCCCTTAAAGTTCAGCACCAGCTCGCTCATCAACCACCTTGCGGCTAAACATTTCCACCAGCATGAGGAGTTCCAGAGGCTGAAGGCATCTGGTGCTGGCAGTGGCACCACACCCATCACTGCACAGCCTTCAGCAGCAGCAGCAGCAGCAGCAGCAACAGCAGCCACCCGCCCTCCTGCTCCTCCAGCAGCACCAGCAGGAGTGCGGAAACGCACTGCTCCTCCCCCCTCTGCAACTCCTGCCGCCGACACTGAGGCCTGTTCTGGCAGCCAGTCCTCAGTGGCCTCCTCTGCTGTGTCTGCTGATTCCCGTGTCAGCAAAAGGCCACGCCAGAGCCTTTTGAGCGAGTCCTTCCAGGGGGTGGTTAGGGCTCTGCCTCCCAGCAGCCGTCGCGTGCGGCAGCTGAACGGCTTGCTGGCACGGGCCATGTGCTCCCAACTCCTGCCGTACACGCTCGTGCAGGAGGGGAGCGACATTCGTGCGCTGCTTGCTTGCGCAGCCCCAGACTGGCAGCTCCCCAGCAGACACTTTTTCTCCCGCAAGGCCATTCCTGCACTGCACCGCTTTGTGATGGCCAATGTGGAGCGAGGGCTGGAGCACGCGGTTGGTGAAAGGGTCCACGTCACCATGGACTCCTGGAGCAGCCGCTTCGGGACAGGCCGCTACCTGTCCTTCACTGTCCACTGGGTCAGCTTGGTGGAAGGGGGTGAGGATGGGAGAGCAGCAGCGGGCACAGCAGCAGCAGCAACACAGTGGGTGGTGCCACCCCGCAGGGTCAGGGGAACTGCAGCAGGTTCCTCCGATCCTCTGCCATCCTCCGGCACACCTGGCCAAACCCCCCGCCTCAGCAGCAGCGTGAAGGCCCGCCACTGCCAAGCGCTGCTGCACTTGGTCAGCCTTGGGAAGACCAAGCTGACGGCAACCCATGTGTTGGCCAAACTCCAGGAGCAGGAGAGGATTTGGCTGACCCCCAGAGGCCTCAGAGTCGGAGAGGTGGTGGCCGACAATGGGGCCAATCTGGTTGCCGCAATACACAGGGGAAACCTGACCCACATCCCCTGTCTTGCCCACGTGCTGAACCTGGTGGTGCAGAAGTTCCTGCGCACCTACCAGGGGATGGGCGAACTGCTGGAAACGGCAAGGAATGTTGTGCGTCACTTCCGGCGCTCGGCTGCAGCCTGTGCGAGCCTGGAAGACGTGCAAAAGGAGCTGGATCTGCCACGCCATCGGCTGATCCTTGACGTTCCGACTCGCTGGAACTCCACCCTGGCGATGTTGGAGCGTCTGGTTGAACAGAGGCACGCTGTCAAACAGTACCTTGCCCTGGCCACTGTTTCCGCAGCTCTGAGAAGGGACAAGACCAGCAACTTCCCGTCCATCATCCCCGATGATGACTGGAGGCACATGCAGCAGGTGTGCTTAGTGCTGGCTCCCTTCCTGCAGGCCACAAACATGGTGAGCAGGGACCATGCTATAGTCTGCGAGTGGGTGCCCCTGGTTTCTCTGCTGAACAGGGCCCTCGATGCTTTGCTGGAACAGGGAGCGGCAGCCTTGGACCAGCAGGAGCGGCAACCAGCTGCGCAGTCCACCTCTGAGGGGGAGGAGGAGGAGGACTTGGTGGAGGTCCCTGACCTGGCTGCTGATGAGGGGGATCCGCACAGCGCAGCTGAGTTGGTGCGGGGGTGGAGAGAGGATGAGGCGGCAGAGGAGGAGGATGAGGACAGCACTGACGTCGATGTGCCAGCAGACGTGGCCCGCCTCTTCCCAATGGCAGCGCACATGCTGACGTGCCTGCGCAGGGACCCCAGGGTGATCCAGATGAAGCAGAGGGAGGACATCTGGATCAGCATGATGTTGGACCCACGCCTCAAGGGGAAGTTGAGCCAGTTCCTGCCGCCTGCAGGAGGAGACCCAGCACAACAAATAAGGAGCTTGCAGCAGGCCCTTGTTGAGCGCTTGGAGGAAGCCTTCCCCCAGCCTTCCACCCCCACTGTCCAGCAGCCAGCACAGAGGCAGCAGCAGGTGCCTGCATCCAGCAGCAGCAAGCGCCCCACAGACCTGCTGTCTCTCAGCCACGAGCTCTACAGGACTGTAGAGGCTCCGGCAGCAGTGACTAGAGAGGAGATGCATGCAGCAGCATCCTCCTCCGGTCACAGCCAGCGCCTGACCCGCATGGTGGCTGACTACATGGGGTCGTACAGCGGGCTTGACAGCGATGCCCCTGTTGATCCCATGGAGTATTGGGTCAAGCGCATGGAGATCTGGAGCGAGCTGGCGCAGTACGCCCTGGAAGTGCTGTCCTGCCCCCCTTCCAGCGTGCTGTCCGAGCGCTGCTTCAGTGCAGCTGGTGGCGTGGTCACCGAGAAACGCTCACGTCTGTCTCACAAGTCTGTGGACAGACTGACGTTTCTCAAGATGAACCAGGCGTGGGTGGAAGGCGAGTTCCTGGCCCCTGTTGTCGGCGAGAGGGGGACATGAACTGGCTGCCGGAACCATCGTTAATGTGCCTTACCACCCTTTACCACCTCCTGGCTCCTGCTCACTAAGCCAGCCTGGTTCACTTTGACTATTACGTCGCCTGCAGCCACACATTTTACACCTACAGTGGGCTGCTGTGTACTGCCCTTCTGCTGTCTGTCTGTGTTTCCCACTGCCAGGGTACACAGATGATTTACCTTCTGCTGCCACTCTGCCACCAGCTATTACGTCAAACAATAGCTATATTGGTTGCAAAACCAAAAACCAAAAAACCATAAAAAAAAAAAGGTTTAATTTTTCTGAGGTGCCCGGGTTGAAAACTGTGTTGTCCCAGTTGTGTATTGGACACAATGTGGGCTGCACGACCGCTGTCTGGGACCTCCTGTTGTGTTTATTTACAGCCCTGGTATCACCGCTAGGTACCAGGGCTATTATGTCACGCTGCCTACCTGCTGCCACACTCACACTGCTCCTCCATACCTCCTCCTGCTGCTGCTGCTGCTGCTGTCTGTCTGTGTTTCCCACTGCCAGGGTACACAGATGATTTACCTTCTGCTGCCACTCTGCCACCAGCTATTACGTCAAACAATAGCTGCTCGCCTACTCCTCCATTCCTCCTCCTGCTGCTGCTGTCTGTCTGTGTTTCCCACTGCCAGGGTACACAGATGATTTACCTTCTGCTGCCACTCTGCCACCAGCTATTACGTCAAACAATAGCTATATTGGTTGCAAAACCAAAAACCAAAAAACCATAAAAAAAAAAAAGGTTTAATTTTTCTGAGGTGCCCGGGTTGAAAACTGTGTTGTCCCAGTTGTGTATTGGACACAATGTGGGCTGCACGACCGCTGTCTGGGACCTCCTGTTGTGTTTATTTACAGCCCTGGTATCACCGCTAGGTACCAGGGCTATTATGTCACGCTGCCTACCTGCTGCCACACTCACACTGCTCCTCCATACCTCCTCCTGCTGCTGCTGCTGCTGCTGTCTGTCTGTGTTTCCCACTGCCAGGGTAAACAGATGATTTACCTACTGCTGCCACTCTGCCACCAGCTATTACGTCAAACAATAGCTATATTGGTTGCAAAACCAAAAACCAAAAAACCATAAAAAAAAAAAAGGGTTTAATTTTTCTGAGGTGCCCGGGTTGAAAACTGTGTTGTCCCAGTTGTGTATTGGACACAATGTGGGCTGCACGACCGCTGTCTGGGACCTCCTGTTGTGTTTATTTACAGCCCTGGTATCACCGCTAGGTACCAGGGCTATTATGTCACGCTGCCTACCTGCTGCCACACTCACACTGCTCCTCCATACCTCCTCCTGCTGCTGCTGCTGCTGCTGTCTGTCTGTGTTTCCCACTGCCAGGGTAAACAGATGATTTACCTACTGCTGCCACTCTGCCACCAGCTATTACGTCAAACAATAGCTATATTGGTTGCAAAACCAAAAACCAAAAAACCATAAAAAAAAAAAAAGGGTTTAATTTTTCTGAGGTGCCCGGGTTGAAAACTGTGTTGTCCCAGTTGTGTATTGGACACAATGTGGGCTGCACGACCGCTGTCTGGGACCTCCTGTTGTGTTTATTTACAGCCCTGGTATCACCGCTAGGTACCAGGGCTATTATGTCACGCTGCCTACCTGCTGCCACACTCACACTGCTCCTCCATACCTCCTCCTGCTGCTGCTGCTGCTGTCTGTCTGTGTTTCCCACTGCCAGGGTACACAGATGATTTACCTTCTGCTGCCACTCTGCCACCAGCTATTACGTCAAACAATAGCTGCTCGCCTACTCCTCCATTCCTCCTCCTGCTGCTGCTGTCTGTCTGTGTTTCCCACTGCCAGGGTACACAGATGATTTACCTTCTGCTGCCACTCTGCCACCAGCTATTACGTCAAACAATAGCTATATTGGTTGCAAAACCAAAACCAAACAAACCATTAAAAAAAAAAAAAGGTTTAATTTTTCTGAGGTGCCCGGGTTGAAAACTGTGTTGTCCCAGTTGTGTATTGGACACAATGTGGGCTGCACGACCGCTGTCTGGGACCTCCTGTTGTGTTTATTTACAGCCCTGGTATCACCGCTAGGTACCAGGGCTATTATGTCACGGCGAGCTGCCTGCCTCATTGACTGCCTGCTGCCACACACTCATCCTCCTCCTCCTGCTGCTGAATTTACCTCCTGCTGTCTTTGTGTTTCCACTGCCAGGGAGCACATACAATGGCGCTTCCAACATGCGTGCGCCCACCAGCTATTTGTTACGCTCAAAAATAGCTGCATTTCTTTAAAAAAAAATTGAAAAGAGAAATACGTGAAGAAGAAGAAGACGATATTGAAAAGGAAGGAGAAGAAGAAGAAGAAGAAGAAGAAGAAGAAGAAGAAGAAGAAGAAGAAGAAGAAGAAGAAGAAGAAGAAGAAGAAGATATAGAAGAAGAAGATATAGAAGAAGAAGATATAGAAGAAGAAGAAGAAGAAGATATAGAAGAAGAAGAAGAAGAAGAAGAAGATATAGAAGAAGAAGAAGAAGAAGAAGATATAGAAGAAGAAGAAGAAGAAGAAGAAGAAGAAGAAGAAGAAGATATAGAAGACGATATAGAAGAAGACGATATAGAAGAAGACGATATAGAAGAAGAAGATATAGAAGAAGACGATATAGAAGAAGACGATATAGAAGAAGAAGAAGAAAGATAAAGAAGAAGAAGAACAAGTATATACAGTAACACTACTGAACAAAATTAAGGACACAACTTCTCTTTCCACATTTTTTTTTAAAGGAACATCCCCACATAATCACTTGCTGTTGTTACTTGGAAAAAAAGAGGTTTCTTGCATCATTCACCCTCAAAACAAGTGTTGGAAGCTATTTAAGGCCAATTCGAATAGTCAGCTTGAATAGTTAGCTCGAATACCGACTCGAATAGTGAGCTCGAAGTCCGAGGTCGAATCGAATAGTAAAAATTATTCGACTCGAATATTCGAATGACCTCGAATAATTTACTATTCGAATTCGACCAAACTCGAATTTTAAAAAGGGGTATTTGAGCACCACTATTCCGCACTTCACAACTTAAACGGTATATTGCTCGGTCAAACAACTTAGCACCCAGAGTAATTTTACCTCCTTTTCTTCTAACAAATAGAGCTTTTGTTTGGTGGTCTCTGATTGCTGCTGCAGTTTTTGTTTTAATTTTATGATTAAAATGATCATAAAAATAACCCTACTTCTTATATTCCGCCCTCCCCACCCTAAATTAGCCCTAGACTACGTTACATACACTACGCATTACATACAGTACATAGGCATATGGTGGGGGTCAGATTGTGAGCTGCTCCGAGGCACAGTTAAGTGACAAGGCAGTTCTTTGTACAGCGCTGCACAACATAACAAAGCTGTACACATGTTTTGTTACCATTTTAAGTGTAAATAACAGCCTGACAGCTCCGATCGTGGGCTGGCAGACTGATCTCTGTGCATCCACTGTGTTGACTGCAGGGAGTGGACGCTCGTGTGAATGCTCGTTCCTCGCTCCTCTCGCAAGATGATGCCATATGGCGTGACTGAGAAAGAGAGAGCCACTCTAAGGCCGGCATCATGCATTAAGTGGTCACAGAGAGGTAAAAAAAATTAAGTGTTTTCAGAAAATGCCATCTCATCCATAATGAGCAGCAGTTGACAGGAAGTGACAGATAGTCTAAGCTTATTTATGTTCTCATGAGAGTATACAGTATATAGAAACGTTTTAATTATCACCTGGAAGTTATTTATTATGGTATATTGATGACATGTTGTCAGTGCTATCATTAATCCTAAGTGCATGAGGTTGAGAAAATCAGCTCATTGATCTTTTATTTAATTTACATACTCTGTCAAAAGTGACTAAAGTGTGATATGGAAAATATTGTGGTTTGTAGCATGATACATTTTCGGCATTTGAAGGGTAATATTGCCCAGCAATTTCATGATGAGATAATAATAGCAGTTCATGGAAACAATTGCCCATCTTATGATGTTTGTGTGAGGTGTAAAAGGAATTTTCAAAGCGGTATCCCTTACAGACGAGTCACCTGGAAGACCATCGTTGATGGATGATGCGCCCACAGTGAAAAAAGTATTGTGTTTAAACCTGGAACCATTCAAATGATCATAAATGAAACTGGCCTTGGTAATGGTAGCACAAGGAAACTTATTCATGATGAACTGCATATGTCTAAGGTGTCTGCAAGCTAGGCTCCATGTTTGCTAACCCATTTCTAGAAACAAACATGTTGTGACCTTTCAAGACAAACGTTGATGCAGTTGGAACAGAATGGAGAGGATTTGTTTGGCTGGGCACTATTGCCCTCCAAATGCAGGAACTTTATCACGTTGCGAGACCCAATCTTTTCCATCTCATGCTTTAGTCACTTCTGGCACAATCAAGGATACAGTGAGCTGATTTTCTCAATATCATGCATTTAGAGACAAATTATGACCCTCAGGGCTGATTTAGGCCAAGGCCTCCTAGGCCATGGCCTAGGGCACCACTGAATCAAGGGCACCAAAGCAGCAGGCTAAACTGGTGCAGCATTTGCAAGCTTAAAAAATGCTGCAGTGCAGGGAGATCAGGCAAGTGACCACAGGACTCTGCTGCTAGTTGCCTGTGCAGCAGCCACCTTGCTCTCTGTGCACGTTTGCAGTGGGGCCAGCGGCTATGGACTTGGGCAGCATTGGAGACAGAAATGAAAAGGAAACTTCTGCACTGGAGACGAGTGAAAAAATGAGTGACAAAGATGGCTGCTGCAGTGTGAAGGTGATCTAGCTATCTATACTGAAAGGGGGGGGGGGGGGAGGAGGAGGAATTTAGGGAGTCATCTCGCTACCTACACTGTTGGGAAAGGGTGAGGGGTAGCCTGGCTACCTATACTGGGGTGGGGTCATCAGGCTACCTATACTAGAGAGAAGGGGGAGGAGTCATCTGGCTTATACTGGAAGGAAGGGGGAGGGGTCATCTCGATACTCCTACTGAAAAGGGTGTCTATGACAGTGGTCGTGGGCAGTAAAGAGTACAAATCCGGCCCTGGTGACAAAATGTTATCAATATACCATTATAACTTCTTTCTGATAATTAAAACTTTATGATACCCTCTCATATATATATATACACACACATCCCGATAACACCAGAGAATCCCATATTACTTTGGAATTGAGGAAATGCTGCTTGTCCCTAGACATTAGGGGAAGGGTACTTTATAAGGGCACAGTGTTTGGGATGGGTAGGTAGCAGAAGGGACTAATTATATGCAAATTCAGAAAAAAACATCTTAAATATTGCTAAAGAGTCTGATTTCTCTTTGTCAACACATTCATCTTTGGATGATGTATAGAGAGGAAATGTAAATGTTAATCTTCAACTTCTTGCACAATTCTTGCTATATTAAGTTGAACTGGTTCCTCCAGATATCGTCCAGATTTTTTTAATTTTTTTTTTTTTTAACTACTTGCCGTCCGGCTAACGCCAATGGGCGTGGCCACAGCGGCAGCCCCGGGACCGCCTAACGCCAATTGGCATCAAGTCCTGGGGCTCTAATTTGCATGAGATCACGCGCACGCTATTGCCGCTAGGGAGACTGTTAGACGGCGTGATCGCCGTCTATTTACTTGTACAGCGCTGCGATCAGCAGCAGCGCTGTACTGGGGACAGCCGTGTGACAAGAGAGTGATCAGCTCTCATAGGCAGAAGCCTATGACAGCCGATCGCATGATTGGCTGGGTGCAGGGAGGGAGGGATGGAATAACAAAAAAAAAAAGCATATTTTGTTTAAAAAACGGAGATAAATATTGATTAAAAAAACCAAACAAACAACTTAGGGGCGATCAGAACCCACCAACAGAGAGCTCAGGTGGTGGGGGGAAAATGGGGGGGGAATCACTCGTGTGCTGTGTTGTGCGGTCCTGCAGCTTGGCCTTAAAGCTGCAGTGGCCATTTTAGTTCAAATGTGCCAGGTCTTTAGGGGGGTTTACCACTGTGGTCCTCAAGTGGTTAAAGAAAGACTCAGGCTACCTTAATAATGGGTGGAAAGTCTCTTAACAGTTCCCAGGATAGTCTTATTCTTTTGTCAGGTAAGTATATCTACAAAGAAAATTATTGTAATTATACTCCAAGGGTAGAAAGAGACCTGGACAAGCCTCGCGGTCTAGTTTTATTGTATGAGGATTGGGCACAGGTAGGGCAAGAACATAATATTTGCAATCTTTGGAGAAGTTAGACCAGCAAAAGGTTGATTGATTCAGATTGCAAATACGGTCAGCTAAGTGGGTGGCCATAGTACAACGCTATAACTTTGGTGCATAATTCCTCAGGTACAAAGATAAAAATGGATGTGATGAAAAAGTCCACCTTGCTTTTTTCAGTCTCAGCCCCACTACAGCAAGGCATTGGAATGTGCAAATCCATGCCTTAACATATTATCCACAAGTGATGAATGGATATGGCAAATTACATTATTACATCATTAACTTTTATATCTCTAATGTGTTCCGATATCAAGAACTTCGTTTTTAACACCTATAGGAATAATGAAAATGAATGCGTCCATCTCCAAAATCTGTGTCATACACACTCTACAACAAGTCATAATAAAGGTTACTGAAATGCACAGAATGAATAGAATTCATGTATTTACAGTATGACAATAACTTCATACAGTATACATACACATACACTATATGATACATACATAGACACATGACTCAGGTAGGGATTAGATTGTGAGCTCCTCTGGGGGACAGTTAAGTGACAAGACTATATACTCTATACAATGCTGCGGAAGATGTTAATGCTATATAAATACTAAATAATAATAATAATACACATGCAGCTAGATATTGTATACATCCACGCCTGACGATATGTAGGGACTCAGCTGTAGAGCTTGATGTGTCTTTGTGCACACTCCTTGAATAGCTGATGTCAAGTTAATCACTTTTACAGTCAGGAGTTCATACACTGGCCACTTCCTGCATCACAGACTGTCTTTGCTCTAGGGAATTGTAATCAAAACAGGAAATTTGGGTACTAGAGGCGCTAAATAAGTTTTGGTGCTCTATAGGCGCCCATGTTAATAGTGACTATAAACAGACATTTGGGTGCTGGTGGCACTGGAGGCACCAGATAAAATAACCAATTACAGTATACAAACTGTGGCTACAAATACTGTTGCAAGGTGCCCTGCAATTTGTAGCCACAAATTGCATAGCAAGCAGCCCTGGCGCACACTATTTATCAGATGCCTCCTGAGCTCAAATTTCCATTTACAGCTGCTATTAACATCAATATTTATTGTATAAAGCTGATATCAGTGGGTTTACAGCCAGGAAGGCAGTTAGGGCTAAGGCATGGGTGGGGGGCCAGTTAGGGTTAGGCAGGTAGTGGGGAATCATCTAGGCATTGTTGGGGGGTTTTGTTGGGGTTAGTCATTGTGGGATGGTCAGTTAGAGTTAGAAATGATCATGTGACAATATGATTAGGTCTACGTAGTGTTATTCTACTTATTCTACTAAGTGATACATTTACCAATACATTTACTGATATTTTGCTATTAGTGTTACTGCTGCACAAAATTAGAATATTGGCAATTGTAGTATAAGCTACTTGCACATTATGCATGTTACATCATGCATCCTTAAAAATAGGATCGCAATGGAGGGGGAAAGTTGCATCATGCAATATATGTGTGATGTAACACATACAGTGAAGCCTACAGTACACTTAAAGGATACCACAACTGACATGTGGCATAATGAGATAGACATGTGTATGTACAGTGCCTAGCACACAAATAACTATGCTGTGTTCCTTTTTTTCTTTCTCTGCCTGAAAGAGGTAAATATCAGGTATGTAAGTGGCTGACTCAGTCCTGACTCAGACAGGAAGTGACTACAGTGTGTCCTTCACTGATAAGAAATTCCAACTATAAAACACTTTCCTAGAAGAAAATGGCTTCTGAGAGCAAGAAAGAGATAAAAAAAGGGGAAAATTCTTATCAGTGAGTGTCACACTGTAGTCACTTCCTGTCTGAGTCAGGACTGAGTCAGCCACTTACCTCTTCCAGGCAGAGAAAGAAAAAAAGGAACACAGCATAGTTATTTGTGTGCTAGGCACTGTACATACACATGTCTATCTCATTATGCCACATGTCAGTTGTGGTATCCTTTAAGTATGCTTCACCACAACTGCAAACAGAAAGGTCATCCGGTAAATACACAGCATACACACAGCATGCTGCATCATTCCACTAATGCATTCATGTGGACATTGCATTGTAATAGCACTGCAACTCAATAGCTACAGTGTGAAAGTACCCTTGCATTTCTGATCATGACATCTAAATGTCAATGCAGTATCATTGGCCTAAAAAAGCCTCATTTAACAAAAAAAAAAGATAACATTTGAGAGCTCTGATTGTTAATCTATTAGATAGTATTTTAGTTGCATGCCTGGAGATTGCATTAACACACTCTATAATGGAGTATTTCATATACAGTAGGTACACAAATAAAAGTAAATCAAATGCTCCCCTCAGGATAATGCTTATATATTCATAATATGCTTCTATACACATGGCCAGTCAAGCTTGGTATACAGCAATATGCTGGCATCCATAAATTAGCAGGCAGTTAAAAGCAATCATTCATATGAGTAAAGCATACCAGGTGCTGCCAACACAGTGCTATGCAATTGTAATACAGTATGTATAAATGGTGGAAAACCAAGCACTGAATAAAGTATATATTTTCAAAGTCAATAATATGAGAATAAGAGAGCATAGAGAACAGAAAGTTTACAATCTATCTTGACATGAAAAAAATCCCCCTATAAAAGTGCTCCTGTGTTTTACCACTGCATTGCTCATAAGATGACTCCAATACCTCCCTACAAGTGAAAGAGGGTCAACTCCTTCCCCTTTTGATCAATCATAGTATTTATTTATTTATTTATAAAGCGCCAACATATTACCCAGCACTGGACATTAGTTAAAGTTACAGACAATATTTAGGGGTGACATACAACAATATGACAATACAGGAAAACAAGAAAAAACAGAGAACACAGCACAGTATGAGTACAAGTTAATGCTTAGTCAGTCACTGGATGGAGCATGGAGATTAGGCAAGTCAAGTTCACTCAAGAGTTCACTCATATCCATAGGATGGGTGTTAGTGATGGGCGAACATCCAGATGTTCAGGTTTGGGGGGGTTCGGCCGAACATGCCCCCGATATTCGGCATGTTCGGGCCGAACCCAACCTGAACATGTCCCTTTGGGGCCCCTATAGGATCCCAGCATAAAGGGAGAGCATGCCCAGAGCACGGGGGGGGGGGGGGTCGGAAATGCCCCCCACCCCTCCCCGCTAAGCTCTCCCTTCTGCTGGACCCTATAAAATGAAATAGAAGTCCCCCAAAGTACCTGTAGCAGGCTGGCAGGAAGAAGACAGCAAGCGGGCAGCCGGAGAGCATAGGCGCTAGTACCATCTGGTACTTCCGCCCTCTCTCTGATGCACTTCCTGTTTACATTTGTAAGTCGCGTCAAGAGAGAGCAGAAGTACCGCGATGACGTGTACGAGGGTACGCGTCATCTACATGATTACACGTATCCTCGTACGCGTCATCGCGGTACTTCTGTTCTCTCTTGACGCGACTTACAAATGTAAACAGGAAGTGCGTCAGAGAGAGGGCAGAAGTACCAGATGGTACTAGCGCCTGTGATTGCCGGCTGCCCGCTTCCTGTCCTCTTTCTGCCAGCCTGCTACAGGTACTTTGGGGGACTTCTATTCAATTTTATAGGGTCCAGCAGAAGGGAAAGCTTAGCGGGGAGGGGTGGGGGGCATTTCCGACCCCCCCCCCCCCCCCCCGCGCTCGGGGCATGCTCTCCCTTTATGCTGGGACTCTATAGGGGGCTTTGTTCGGCCAGACACGGCTGTGTTCGGCCGAACACAGAAGGCCTGATCGGGTTCGGGCAGCATGCCCGAGCACCCTCCCGAACACCATGAGGTGTTCGGGGGGTGCCGAACTGAACAGGCCAAAATCCGGGCGAACCCGAACAGTGGCGAACACTGTTCGCCCATCACTAATGGGTGTACGGTAATGGAGGTGCGTGAACAGGTAGGAGACATAAGGAGGTGGACCATGCCGGAAGGCTTACAATCTAGAGGTGTTATCTCCTCCCCTTTAGTCTTTAGTATTACCCCTGTTTTTGCAAATTACCAGAAAGCCAGATTTTGTGAAACAATATATTTCCATAAACTGCATCCAAAAATATCCATGCAAATGACACGTGATTTTCTGCAGGTCCATTAGTGCATTCTGAGATTTTTCGGTTTTGTCCCTTAATTTTTTTTCTCCTGTAATTTTTTTTTCTATTTGGCGCTCATTTTGTATGCGATTTTTCAGATTGTGATTTTTTTCCATGCATACCAGTGAAGTTAATTTACATGAGGATATAAATAATTAACTTTAAAGGGACCTGAGCAGTACCTAGAATAAAAAATGTCACTTACCTTGGGCCTCCTCCAGCCCACCGTAGGCCACGAGGCCCCCCCCCCTTCCCCCGGCATCTTCCTGGCTCCTGTCCATGTCCCTCCGGCGGTCCAGTTACCCGCGACACCCGGGCTGGGTGTCAGGTGACTCTTCCTGAATCTTCACGCTCTGTGTCATCACGCCAGCTGCTACGCGTCATCACGGCGTCCGTTGCGACAGGTCTGCGCATGTGCGATTTAGAGTCCTCGGAGGGACATGGACAGGAGCCAGGAGGAAGCCAAGGGACCTCGTGGCCTATGGTGGGATGGAGGAGGCCCAAGGTAAGTGAATTTTTTTATTCTAGGTACTGTTCAGGGTCATTTTAAAATCGGATGGAATTTTTGCATGGTGGAACAGACTCTGGGGAGGTCGGGTGCCACAGTGGAAGAGGAGGGCACAGCGGAAGAGGAGGACTTAGCTGAGGAAGAGACTGCAGAGGAAGGAGTAGGAGTAGAAGGAGAGCCTAGCCTGCCTGCAAGCCATGGCTGTGCCACCAACTTTACAGCCACGCAGTCCTTCTTTCCCCACTATCACCACCATGTTTACACAGTGGGTAGTGAAAGTTATGTACCTTCCTGCTCTGTGTTTTGAAAACCAGGTGTCTGTGGTCAGATGGACTTTGGCCCAACACTGTGTGCCAAAGACTGGATGACCTAATGCTGCGCATGGTACTATATTAGCCGCGGTAGTCTAGTAGTGCAACTGCTACCATGGTAGCCCGTATGTTACCTTAGTAAAGATTGTGCTACTGGAGTAATGTGGGTCACGCTACTAGTGTATTTCGTGGTACTTCCACCTATAACTACAGGTAATATTGCCGTGCACTGTGCGGAAGTGAAAAACTTAGGAGAAAAAAAGTATATTAAATAAGGACCTCTCTTTTTCGCAGTCTTCTCTCTCTCCTGCCAGAGTGAAAGCAGAATGAAAAAACCCTTCCACTCTCACCTTTTTAAAGGCAGGCTCTACATATGGTCTGAAGCAAGCTGTCACTTGCACGTCTGAAAAGAAAAAAATAAACACAGCTTAGTTAGTTAGTTAGTTATTACCGTATATACTGGCGTATAAGACGACTTTTTAACCCTGAAAAATCATCTGAAAAGTCGGGGGTCGTCTTATACGCCGAGTGTCAGAATGTCAGGTCTGGTCAGGGTGCCGTGTGTCAGGCAGAACTGTAATTACCTTATGCTGCAGTCATCCGGTAAGAAGAAAGATAGATCGCATTCTCCGTTTAAAAAATAACTTGTTGTAACAGCTTCTTGCGAGCAGCCACTCGCACGGGTAGCAATGCAGCTTCCGGCGTCACCTGACTTGTGACGTGTGCGCTCCACAATACAACCCGGCAATCTCTTCCGGCGTGAGCCTCATCAGTGGAGCGAACACGTCACCAGACAAGGGACGCAGGAAGCTGCACTGCTACCCGTGCGAGCGGCTGCTCGCAAGAAGCTGTTACAACAAGTTATTTTTTAAACTGAGAACGCGATCTATCTTTCTTATTACCGGAAGACTGCAGCATAATGTAATTACAGCTCTGCCTGATACCCGGCACCCTGACACTCCTACTATGGGGTAGTCTTATACGGCGAGCATACCCCAACCTCTACGTTTTAACTGGCAAAGTTGGGGGGTCGTCTTATACGCCCAGTCGCCTTATACGCCAGCATATGCGGTAATGTGTTTGGCACATTACATACACATGTTTATCTCATCATGTCACATGTCACCTATGGTACACTTTAAACGAAGTGCCAAAACTGACCAATTTCACCTCTTCATCCCTAATGCTTGAGAAATGTTGTCCCCCATAATGTGCACTGTTGCCATAATTGTAAATAAATATACAGAATTTTAATAAGATTTATAGACTACACCTTGTTGCTGGCTGATAAACAAAAGTTACTTTTAGTTACCATAATAGTCAACAAATGCAGCCCTGAGTCCCTGATTTGAATCCCAGCGAGGGCACTAGTTGCGTGGAGTTTGTATGTTCTCCCCATGTTTGTGTGGGTTTCCTCCGGGTACTCCGGTTTCCTCCCACATCCCAAACACATACAGATAAGTTAATTGGTTTCACCAGAAATTGGCCCTAGATTACAACACATACATTACACGATACATACATAGACATATGACTATGGTAGGGATTAGATTGGGAGCCCCTTTGTGGGACAGTTAGATGACAACACAATATACTCTACGCAGTGATGTAGAAGATGTTGGCACTATATAAATATTAAATAATAATAATTATAACAAATATGAAATATGTCTTGCTATTTTCTTTTTTACATCCATTTTATTTGTCTACACTTGGACCGAGGCATGTGGTGCACCTTGACGTTTCCTTAAAACCGAATGCATTTATCTATTATTATCTGACTTTCTGGAAAGTTAATATTTATAATACTCCGGGACACCAGAGAGGACACATCCTTGGTTTGTGCTCTAGGCCATCGTTTAAAGTTAGCCCTGAGCATATCCGAACGTCATACCTTTTAAATCTGTTTCCCATAAGGCATTTCTCTTTCCAACACTGCATATCCTATTAATTATCTGAAATACATATAAATCTTTCACAATGACACGCATCAAGAATATATCTATAGATGTCAAGGCGAAAGGGTCACTACGCTTCCTCTGTAGGATTTGCTATGCCCTCTTGGCCACTTATTGTCAGATTGATTTCCATGTTCCAGCTAAACAACAAGCCATCATCCCCGCACAGTTCTTACAGTAGCAGCAATGACTACCCAATTAGTAAACATAGTCAATGAATAGGTCAAACTGTTTAAAGTCTAGGGACACAGTGTCAGCTTGAGCCTACCACGTTGCTAAGCTTATTCTGGTGACCCTTTTTTTCATCATTGGAACTCTTTACGGTGTACCAAACAAGTAAATAAATCAGTGCTCATCTGAGTCCTTTCACGTTGCCTAAAGGAAAGGGAAAAAAAAACCACATGGAAGCACAGGTCATTAAAAAATAAGATTTAACGTCGGTAAAATATGAGATCAATAATGAAATAGGATATCATGTTCTGCACACGTTGTTAATACATGTCAATACTTTTCAGAGTGTTTACTTCAATAAGTGGCTGCGCACTTCAGCAAACCCTCTTGTGTTTCTTTTTTTAGGCAAACAGTTCCCAATAATTGGCTGCATTAAATATATATGTGCTTCTCTGTTGACTCGGTCTTACATCAGCAAGCAGGCATTCTTACGCTCATATTGAGCTGTAAGGTCTTGAGACGCAAATGGTATATAAATGGTAGACCAGGTGCATTTATTAGCAGTCCACACTTCTCCACACCATCTTGATTGTTTGCTGGGGTTTTTTTTGGTACCTATCTAAGGTCTTTTACAATGCTCATGTCCCATCCATTAATCCATATATCCTACCTATAAACCATTTAGCCAGAGAATAACCTAAACTCTTACATATAAAGGAGATTAATATTGTATTAAACAAGATGGATAATTACTTAATAAAAATATTTGTTGTCATGTTGGTACCCAGGCTTTAATATGCTTTAAAGGACCACTGTCGCAAAAATCATAAAATTTTACTTACATATCAAAACATACACCTACAAAGTACATTTTCTCCAGAGTAAAATGAGATGTAAATGACTTTTCTCCTATATTGCGGTCACTAACAGTAGGTCATAGAAATCTCACAGAACCAGCAGGTTTTGGGATAGCCCATCTCCTCATGGGGGAATCTCAGGGTTTTCGTTATTTTCAAAAGCACTTAGTGAATGGCAGTTGCTCAGTCCAACTGCCAAAAACTGTGCAGCAAGCAGGGAGGCTGGCCAGTATCTTTGTATAAATACTTTTCAGGGAGTGTCTTTATAAAGAATAAAGTAATATTGCAAACAGATACAGCGCTCACCACCCTAAACAGTCACCCGGCTTGCAGCTCACTGTCAAGAAGAGAAACCAAAGTCCCCCTCACAGCAGTAAAATCCAATCACAGCAGCGCGTCCGGAATTGTCTCCAATATATTGCCTGTTTCACCAACCTAGGTTAAAAAGGGGATAGATACATAGCGTGTAATCCTTTAACACTAGTACACCCTGTGTCAACACACACACTGTGCAAAGGATGTTCTCTCACCGCATGCAGGTTTGGGGGTCACACTCCCCCCCACGTTTCCCTGCTCACCAAAAGTATGCTTTAAAACAGGCACATCAGTAATCAACAGCAGCTAGATCTATAAAACATAAAAACATCCACCTCTCATGGCAAAAAATCTTCTTTTATAAAGGTAAAAATCCGCTAATATACATGCGTACCAGATGGAAGTATAAAGAAAGCGCATCTCACAAAGACGTAGGTCGCCCTCCAGGCTTCCCCGCCACAACGCTAACTGTGTCCGTCCGTGGTGTAGTTGAAGGAGCGTGCGTATCCAGATGCTCCGCCCTACGCGTTTCATCACTCAAAGGGGCGTGACTCATCAGGGGCTCAGTGAGGGGAAACGTGGGGGGGAGTGTGACCCCCAAACCTGCATGCGGTGATAGAACATCCTTTGCACAGTGTGTGTGTTGACACAGGGTGTACTAGTGTTAAAGCAGTGTTTCTCAACATTTTATTGGTATGTACCCCTTTTAAAACCCTTTACTCACCAAGTACCCCCTGCCATAGTAAACATTATCTCAAGTACCCCTTGACAAATATATTTGTAATCAAAGTACATAATAATTGGTTGTAAACAATTTCCAAGCATTTACTGTTGCTTTAAATTAGCTAAAATACTAATTTGGTGTTGTTTATATAGAATTTATCATTTTCTAAAACTCTAAATTTGTTATACTTGGTTAATTATATCAAACCAAAGTACCCCCTGGAACCATCAGAAGTACCCCCTGGGGTACGCGTACCGCATGTTGAGAACCTAGGTGTTAAAGGATTACATGCTATGTACCTATCCCCTTTTTAACCTAGGTTGGTGAAACAGGCAATACATTGGAGACAATTCCGGACGCGCTGCTGTGATTGGATTTTATAAAGAATAAAGGCCATGCTGCAAATCCCCCATGAAGAGATGGACAAGCCCAAAACCTGTCAGTTCTACGTAAGAGGAGGTGTGGTCTTTACGTTTCTCTCCAGCAGCCACTGGAGAGATATGTAAAGAGCGCACTTCCTCTTGCACAGACTGGCCGAACCAACGGGACCCGATACCGGTGCTTCAGGTAGTGGAGGATGGTGGCGTGGGAGCGATCCATGTGCATGGGGCTGGAGGAAGCCCCAGGTATGTATAAAACAGTAAGTATGCGTCGTCTCTGATACACTTTAAGCACTCTGCCTCTGACACAGTAGACCACGGTTAAAATGTCAGATCTTTCTGTTCAGTAAGTCAAGGATTCCTTGGGCTAGACTCCCTAACGCTGCTACTGCCTACTGAGCATACCCTAGTGGGTGCAGCTCAAGCACTTTGAGTCCACCAAGAGAAAAGTGCAATATAAATGTTTGTCTTGTCTATTTTACTTTATCCACTGGTAGCAGACCTAGAATTTTGACTTTGATTGCAGACACAGTGGTAAATTATTTGGTATATAAATTTACTTGTTTGCTCTGTAAATATTTATCTACTTGAGGATGAGGTTGCAGCAGAGTACATGGCTGTTTTTTTGGGCAATAGACGACCATTGCTTTGAATGACAAGATCATAGGTGAGAACATGTCAAAGCCTTTTAAGAAAAGACTTTGTAAATGTTTACAAATTTTTAAAAAGTAGACAGGGAAACTCATGTTAAACCAGAGCAGGGTCAGATTGAAACAATTCTGGGCAAACTACAAAGTCCCAAAACATGCTGTCATCTAATTTGCCATGTATGTCAGCGTAAGAACAAGGCCTTTTTAGATTTTGAGAAAATTCATTTTCAAGTTCTAGTGAAAAAAAGTTGTGTATTTCAGGATTACCAGTTAATAGGAGGGGGGCGACGAGGTAGAATTAACAATATGCCGTAGTCTTTGAGAATATTGCTTTTGAAGTTATAGTGGGAAAACACCTTTTTTTAAACCGAGCACAGGGTTGGATTGCATTGTTTGTTGCTATATATGTCAAAGTCACCAGTAGGAACATGTCAAAACCTGTTTGGGAAAAAAAATATTTCACTTTGCCTAGTGCAGTGATCTGCAAACTTGGCTCTCCAGCCAGCTGTTAAGGAACTACAAGTCCCACAATGCCTTTATGAATCACGACTGTGGCTGTCAGACTCCTGCAATGCATTGTGGGACTTGTAGTTCCTTAACAGCTGGAGATCCAAGTTTTCAGATCACTGGCCTAGTGGAATATGCTTCAACAGCACATACCTAACTGTAAACAGGAGGGCTGATACCCCATAATCAATCTTATCACAACATAAATACACAGCCCTCTTCCTTTTGCAAGCAGAGCTATTATTTAATGGGCTAAGAGCCCCAGAGTCATTATTCCATATTTCTCCAATAGGTATAAAGAGTTAATGAGGAATGACCCTGCAATTAATCTCTAGGGGGTTCACTTTTAGCTCTCTGAACAGGTGAAACATTATCATGTAAGGAGAAGTACTACATGTTTATGGTGAGGCCAGAGCCCTAGAATTAAAATGTTATGCACAGTACTGAAAAAACAATGAAAGACTGTATGGAGCAATATACAGTCACTGGGTACATCCAATTACATGTTTATGTAGGATGATTGCTTAGTGCAGCTTGACTCATCATTTTAATCCTTTTAGATTTTCAGTCAATATCAATGATATATTTGTTCACAGTGTTAAAGTAAGATTTCGTTTTTTGGGGGAAGTATAGCACCTCCCATTTGTCTTCTGTAGCAATTCTGCATATAGTAGAAGAAGTTTCAAAAGCATAAAGCAATGATGATAATGGAACTCAGTAATGCATGACAACTACAGGTCCCTGTCTGACACAGACACTGCATCTACTAAGTAGGGATGCTCATTCGAATTTAGCGGAATTTAAATTTACTCATTTTCGATCGGAAATCAGCATTTCCGAATGAAATTCAGAAAAGGTAATTCCTGCGAAAATATGATTTACGGTAATTCAGTCATTTAAGCCAAATCACAGAACTCAGAAGCATTGGACTGATTAGAGACTGCAGAATTTTTCTGCAAAATTTTAATTTTAGCGCGGTCACAAGACTGCTTTTCCATTTTTCTGAGTTCTGTTTTTTCCAATTCCTGTTCCTCTGATTTTTTTATTATTATTTTTGCATTCTCTGATGAAAAAAATGACTAATGAAATGCTCCTTGAAAATAGGAAAAACAGAAAATTGGAAATCTGAATTTCCGTTGAATTGGAATTTAAACCAATGTTTCGTTGCTGTCATGTTGGAATAAAGTAATTGAGCTTACATCCTACAGTGTGGTGCCAGTCCTTGAGTTGGAGGTTGAATTGTAATTTAGAAATTGCCATTTCCGACCATCTCTACGACTAAGCTTTCATAACCTGTAGGTTCTATACAATAAGCACCACAAAGCAGTAGGAATCACTTAATTCCCTCATCCATACTTCCCCTCTCTCCACTCTCTCCAAAAAAGTGTTTCTGTATCTGAAGCGGTTCTTAATTATAGCTCCAGTTTGGGCTTCTTGCTCAGTGATTGTGACTATAGCTGTGATTATAGCTGTTGTTTAGTTTGAATGTTCCTGAACCAAATGACCAAAATTTAGTGAGAATTTCATTATGACCCAGATCCAAAAATCAACATTAGCTCTAGGCTGTCATTTTTTTTAATCTCCCTCCGAAATTGCTAATTTCCAAGCTGTAATCCTGATTCTCTAGTTATAATGCTTTCTAAATGACTCACATGGATCAGGTATACAGATCAAGTATTCAGACTATGCTTTTTCTTCCTCCAGGCAAATGGTTTCGGACACATTATAGCCAGATGAACAATTGCATAGGAAAAACAAAAACCCATGCACAAATGAATCCAAAAGCAATCAACAATGGTAACAGGACCTCAAGGTTCTAACCCATTAATGTCTGTCTTTTCTATAACATTCACATATTTGCACACCAGCTTGGAGTCCAGAACATTAAAGAGGAATGCCAGTGAAAATAATGTAATAAAAAAGTGCTTAATTTTTACAATAATTATGTATAAATAATTTAGTCAGTGTTTTCCCATTGTAAAATCTTTCCTCTCCCTGATGATTTACATGCTGACATTTATCACATGGTGACATTTTTACTGCTTAAAGGTGATGTCAGTGGAAGGAGATGCTGCTTGCTTTTTTGGAAGTTGGAAACAGTTGGAAACAGCTGTTATTTCCCACAATGCAGAACCATGGTCCTGAGATCACACTGTGGGAGCGGTTTCACCACAATATTAGCCATACAGAGCCCTCTGATGATCTGTTTGAGAAAAGGAAAAGATTTTTCATTGGAAAGGGGGTATCAGCTACTGATTGGGATAAAGCTCAATTCTTGGTTACGATTTCTGTTTAACCACTTTACCCCCGGCGGTACGAATTTCTCCGTCCCTTCCCCCCCCCCCCCCCTAAAAAACCAGGGACGGAGAAATTTGTACCTTCCGCGCTACCGCCGCTGTCCGCGCTCCCGCCGTTCGTGCGCGTGCTCCTGCCACTCGTGCACGCCACTGCCCGCTCGCCCGGAGATCAATGAACGGGAAAATCCATTCCCGTTCGTTGATCTAAGCCCCCGCAATGATCTGCTGCTTCTTTGAAAAACAGCGTGATCATTGTGATTCTCCCAGCCTCCTACTGCTTCCTGTAAGCATCCTTCCGGGCGCTTACAGGTCGCATGTAAACAGACTCACTGTGGCCATCTTGTGTTCAAATAGTAAACTACACCCTAAAGCATTTTACACATACAAATACATTGTTTTACACAATAAATTAACTCATTACCTCCCACACTCCCCATTTTTTTTTTTTTTGTAATTAAAAAAAAAAAATACAGTAAAAAAAAAACATAAATAGTTACCTTAGGGACTGAACTTTTTAAATATTTATGTCAAGAGCGTATAACACTGTTACTTTATAAACTACGGGCTTGTAATTAGGGATGGACGCAAAACTAAAAAAAAGCACCTTTAATTTCAAATAAAATATTGGCGCTAAACATTGTGATAGGGACATAATTTAAAGAGTTTTATATTTGGGACAAATGGGCAAATACATTTCATGGGTTTTAATTACAGTAGCATGCATTATTTAAAAACTATAATGGCCGAAAACTGAAAAATAATATTTTTTCCCACATTTTTTCCTATTTTCCCATTAAAACACATTTAGAATAAAATAATTCTTGGCATAATGTCCCACCTAAAGAAAGCCTAATTGGTGGTGAAAAAAATAAGATATAGTTCATTTCATTGCGATAAGTAATAATAAAGTTATAGATGAATGAATGGATGGAGCGCTGAAAGGTGAAAATTGCTCTGGTGTTCAAGCGGTAAAACCCCTTAGTGG